>NC_060284.1:33546927-33716927 GCF_021613505.1 Equus quagga
CTTCTAGTTCTTCTATGTGGGATGCCGCCACAGCATGGCTTGATGAGCAGTGCGTAGGTCTGCACCAGGATCCAAACTGGCGAACCCCAGGCTGCCAAAGCAGCTCATGGACTTAACCACTACACCAAAGGACTGGCCCCCTGAACTCTTCTGCTCTTGATGCTGTAACCACTTACTGGTCAAATATTTGCCCCCTACTTGTCTGTTAACCCTCTTCCCTGGTCTTTCTGCCCAGGCCATGACCCTTGTATTCCTTCCCAAATTGTCCTGAAATTTTGCTTATGGATAGTTATTCCATTATGTTTGACATATTCTGTTATGTCAAAAGCCCTACCTAGAAGTTTTTGTAATTTCAAATCAGTAAAATATTTTTAAATTTTGTCAGTTTTATTAAGGTCTTGATTTACTTTTGAATTCATTTAAAACAGAAGAGATGATTATGGATATAATACAACTCTCAAAATTACCAGTACTTTAAGACAAACAGATATCTACCCCTTGGCCCCCACTGCCCTGTCCTGCTTTTTTTAAAAAAATCATAGACTTTTTCCTCCCAATTCTGGGAAATATGAGAGAATGGCCCAGGAGGGACAAATATATGCCACTTCCTATCTTTTTCCATTCTAGTTTTGCATAGTTTTTCTCTTAAATAAACAAAACATTTATTTAAAGTACAAGCATGCCTGTTAGAAAAGATTTAGAAAATTCAGAACAACATATTTAGAAAATTCAGAACAACATAATAAACAATTTTATGTCACTTAAAATTGCTACCTAACATAAACACTGTTAACATTGAGGTGAGTTTTTGTTTTGTTTTTCATAGTTGAGATTACTCTACATAAGCAATTTTATATCCTGCTTTGATTTTTGAAGTTTAACATTGCCATAAGCATTTTTACCTGTCATTAAAGATTATCTGTAAACAATTTATGCCTGCATCTTGTTCTGGTTTACGTACGTGATTTATTATAGGACATGTACCTAAAGGTTGAACCTGTAGGTTTCCACATTTCCTACTGTAAATGGTGCTGCCTTGAACATCTTTGTGGTGGAACTTTCTCTGAATGTTTGGGTATTTCCATAGGATAGAATGTTATTAGCTGTTTTTAAAATTATTTGTTTATATCCTTTATATTTTTATGGTGTCTTAATGCTTTTATATTGGTTTTTATGATTGCTTTACTTGGTTGAGATCTTAATCTTTTGCTGTTTCTTACATATCTTCCTGAGTTTCTTGCCCTAAATTCAGCTCATGTTATACAAGTTTTTCTCAAACTGGTGTGCCTAGAACTAATTGATCTTTTGTTCTTTCCCCTTTCCTCACTGTCCAGCTGACCAGGCGAGAAACTGAACTCTTACCTTTTCATCTTCGATCTTCCCTTATCCTCTTCTGCTATATCTAGTCAACCACTCAGTCCTTTTTCCTAAATGTTTTTTATACTCATTCACTTTGCTTTATCCCTACTACTGCTGTCTTGTTCAAGTTACTGTTACCTCTTACCTGCTGGTATGTTCGATAGCTTGCCTTCTGGTCTTCCTCCCTCTCTTTCAGCCTGTTCGCCACACTGCAGTGAAAATTATGGTTCCAGAAAGCAATCCTATAATGTGATGTTACTCTTGAGTTAGAACATTTCAATGTTACTCTGCTGCCTTCAGGTTCAAGGCCTTAATGTGATTTAAAAGGCCTTTGTTGAGTCACCTCTTCAGTTTCACCTCTGCTCACCTCTCAACCTGATCGTTTATCACTTCTCTCCTTAGATAGTGGAAACCTTAGATATCATATATCAGATACAGTAAGCTACAATATCTCTTGTCGTCTGGCCTTTGCATATGCTGTTCCCTTTACCTCAGACACATTTAGCCATCATTTCCCTCCACCGACCTCCCCAAATGGACATATACACCTGACAATCTTGACGTCTTTCCCACTGGATTGTGAGGTCTCAGTTTAGATAGTACCTCCTGCCTTCTCTGGGAAGCGTTCCTTGACATGCCTCTCAACTGATTTAGGTGCTCTTCACTTAAACACCCACTTTTATTTATTTACTTACTTTTAAAGATTGGCACCTGAGCTAACAACTGTTGCCAATCTTCTTTTTTTTTTTTCTGCTTTTTCTCCCCAAATCCCCCCAGTACCTAGTTGTATACTTTAGTTGTGCGTCCTTCTAGTTGTGGTGTGTGGGACTCTGCCTCAACATGACCCAATGAGCAGTTCCATGTCCGCACCCTGGATCTGAACCTGCAAAACCCTGGGCCGCAGAAGCAGAACGCGTGAACTTAACCACTTGGCCACGGGGCTGGCCCCTAAACGCCCACTTTTAACACATTATTTTCTTCTAGCCATTTTGCTCTGTGTATATTTACACATATTGTTAGATAATTATCATCTACTTTTTATCAGTGTTTCCCAAACAGTTTTCTAAGGAGGTCAAGTGTTCATGAGATAATATCTCCTATATGAAAAAAAGATTCCTTGGTCAAGTTTGGAAAACAGTGCACACTGCAGCTTCTCAGAGATTCATAATATAAATTACCATTTTGAAGGCACTGAGAAGTTCTACTTGGTGTTCTTCTAGGTGCTGAGTATAAGTGGCGGTGAACAAAACTGGTGTGGAGCTTACTAAATCCTATGGACATTTTTTGACCTTATCTCCCTCTACTTACCCTATGTGGTACTGGTCATCACTTCTTCCTTCCTAAAACTGCTCCTTCGTCGTTTGTGACACTATATTCTTTTGATTCTCCTGATCCTCTTTGATTATTCCTTTATCTTCTTCATGGTTTCCTTTTCTTCTGTCTACTACTGAAATATTGGTATTTCTTGGGGTTCTGTCTTAGCCCACTGCTCTTTTCACACTTCATCTTCTCCAGATAATTTCATCTACACTGGTAGTTTCCAACAGTCACATTTGCTGCTGACTAATTGTTTTAATTAGCCCTCAAAGGACAATAGAAATGTTTCAAGTACAAGGGGCAGTCTCAGATAGGACCTAAAGTAAATCTGAGCCTCCTAGGGGGAAGAAAACTGGAAAGCTACCAACTTCCACTAGTAGATAACTAAGCTAAAAACTTGGAGGTCACTCTCGACTCTCCCTCCCACATTTACCAAATTCTGCCAGTTTCAAATCCTAAATGCTTATATCCACTCCCTCCCCTCCAGCATCCAGGCCACTCGCCTGTTTCATCATCACTTGTTTGAACTGGTTGAAATTATCTCCTTTTGCATGCAGTTTGCTGCTCAGTTTCATCCTTTAGGAAATCACCATGGTGTGTTGAAAAGTGCAGGTCTATCACACTGTCCTCTTGCTTGATACCCTTCAATGGTTTCCTGTGAGACTCCTTAACAAAGCTTCGCAGCTGCCTCATCTGCCTTCCTTGCTTTTCTCCATGATTAGAACGTTATTCTCCATTGTCCTTAAACTGTCATGGCCCTTGTCTATTTCATTCTGGTTTTCTCGGATGTGGTTGTCTACACTACTTCCTTTTCTTGCAGTACTCTTTCCTTGCTTCCTAACTTGCGTATATCTCTTTCATTGCAGTTACACATAAGCAGATGATTGTAACGAGTTTTCTTCCTATCTAGGCTGTGAACTCCTTGAGATCAGGGAGTGTGTCTTGGTTTTTGTGGTCCCAGCACCTCTGGTGCCTAGTAGGTGGTCTGTAAATATTTGTTGAATGGCTGAGATCTTGTACAGATTCATTCCCAGCTATAGTCCCTCAATGTCTGTGTCCCCCAAACCCCACCCGACCTCTGTCTGTCTCAGATTCCTCAGCTGCAAGTTCTCCTACTGAGGGGGGTTTCAGGTACCTAAATTCTGCAAGTTGGGAAGGACATTTTTTTAAATGATGAAGATGCATTATCACAATATTAAAAATGATGTATCATTTTTAAAGTATGGAGAGACCCAAACACTGTTAATATTTTCCACATCAGACTATCGAATAGACTTTAAAACTTAAGTATGACATTGTATTATGTGTTGATTAGACTTGTTTTTCTGTTATACAAACTTGTCAGCAGAAACTGAGTTAATATTATAGGTCATTTGCTTTCCCATCATTTTTTTTTTTTTTAAAGATTTTATTTTTTCCTTTTTCTCCCCAAAGCCCCCGGTACATAGTTGTGTATTCTTCGTTGTGGGTTCTTCTAGTTGTGGCATGTGGGACGCTGCCTCAGCGTGGTCTGACGAGCAGTGCCATGTCCGCGCCCAGGATTCGAACTAACGAAACACTGGGCCGCCTGCAGCAGAGTGCGCGAACTTAACCACTCGGCCAGGGGGCCAGCCCCGCTTTCCCATCATTTTAATGTTGCCCCTAGAAATATGAAATTCAACAACTGAAGTAATTCTTAAGACATCTCTAGCAGCAGTATAAACTTAATTTGGTATTTTCTGTCTTGCGTATATCAAATCCTGAATCTCTTACATGCTACTGTGGGGACTGTTCTGCTTTGGAGCATGTTAGTGTCTGTTAATGATGCTTTCACGTGCGTCCTTTATGTTTTGGGGTTAGCACAGTAGCCTCCTGACTGTTAACTTTTCTTAGTTTTGCCACCTTTTAATCTATCTGCTACACCTTTGCCAGAATGATCTTTCTTAAAAGTTTCATGTGATCATGTGAGTCTTACTTGACATTCTTTAGTGGCTCCCCGTTGCCTTCAGAATTAAATATAGACTCCTTAGCGTGGAAGTTAGTCCTGTGTGCCCCTAGCTCATCTCTCAATACTCCGAAAGCGTGGCCCATTCTTAGTTGTACTGAACTATAGGAGTCCTGTAATGCCTCCTGTTCTCAGGTCTTGCAGCCTTTGTGCAGGCTGCTGCCTTAACTTCCGCTGTCCCTTCTCCCACCCCTCACCTCATCCTAACATCCTTTCACCCTTCCTCCTGGAAGTCTGGTATTCCCATCCCCACCCTGGACTCTGTGTGTTCCCATTGCACACTGTGCTTATATAATGTATTTATTTGCTTCCTTGTCTGTCCCTGTCACCTTGAGGACAGGGACAGTGGGTGTCCAGATGTTTGATGTAGTGCCCAATACATGTATGTTCTCAATAAATGTTTATTGACACTTGCTATCATTGTTAGTAATTCTGTAATGCACCGTTAACTTTTTTAAAATCTGTTTTTATAGCCTCAAGGAATAGGTTCTCCTAGTGTTTATCATGCGGTTATCGTCATCTTTTTGGAGTTTTTTGCTTGGGGATTATTGACAGCACCCACCTTGGTGGTAAGTAGTCTTTTAATTTATTTATCACTGATTTTAAAGTCTCTTTTTCTTCAGTTTTGGGGGAAAGGACGACGGCCCTTTTACTTTTCCAGGGTTAGTTCTCCCACCAATATTGTCAACCCTTTGGTACTGTATTTTACCATTTCAGTTTTCTTTTCCAACCTTTACTTCTCTTTTTTTGGGAGGGCTTGGACAGGTGTGATTCTTTGGGTGAACACTGGACATGTTTATGCAGGGGCTTAATCCCCGCTCTGTTTGGGTAAGGCAGAAAGGATTCTTGGACTGGCAAGCTTAGGAAAGATGATATCTGTGACCTGAATCACTCAGCGTTATTACTTTGAGATTCATTCATGCAGCTGCATTTTCCACATACAAGTTTCTTTTAGTTTAGGCCAAGGATCTGAAGGTAACCTTCTAGAAAGGTGATTCTTTTCAAAGCCCTGAGCTGATTTTACCCAAATATGCCCAGGTTTGGAAGCTTAGAAAAGACCTCCCTGCCATACCAAACAGCTCAGGTGATAGCTGCTTTTCTCCTCTGGGTGTAGATGAGGGGAATGGATGGAGGAAAGAGTAGTTAGGGTAGAAGCCTGTAATACCTTGGAAGGTGTAATCAGAATAAAGGTGCAGCTTACTAAATCCCAGAAGGATAGAATTTTAAAGAGATATACTTCCTTATATTTTCATGAACTTGTTCATTGTTATACTAAAAGGGTTTTTATAAAAAGTTGTTTATAGATAAATTGAATGATCATATAAGTAGATTGAACTAGTCTTAAGAAAATGTATGTTCCCTATTTCTTAGCATATGGCTACATAATCATTATTGTATCTCCATAAAATACGGATGTCTAACAGTTATTTTGAGTATGTAGGACATATTCATGAGTACCGCTAAAACAAGATTCAGAAGAAAGGAAAATCTCAAATAAGTACAATTCCGTTTGTAATAAACTATGCATTGCAAGTTAGAATAGTTCCCTGAATAATAAAAGTTCCCTGACATAGAGTTATAAGAATGCTGATTTGAGTATGTTTTGATTGAGATCCTTTCCCTTTTAAGAAGAATACGTACGGCTCATTTGCCTGTAGTGAGTCATCAGTTTTACATAAATGGATTTTCCAAATAATTGAAAAGTGGACTTTTTAAATATATGATCTTTTTTTAGTTTAATAATTTCTGATGGGAATCTTTCAAAAATTAATTTACATATTTCCTGCCTTCGTAATCCATTTATACTGATCAGATGGTGCAAGTTCATTATGACATTTGTAACTTCATTCTATTGTAATAACTTGATATTAAGGGCTACTGAGGTGCTTTAATAACCTTCTGGTCTCACACCTTTCTGTTAGCTCTCCTAATGTTCCAGTGTGCTTGTTTATAATCCACTACCCATTCAACGTATAAATCTGTCTGGTGGATCATTAGTCATGGTTTAAGGTAGTAAACAGTCCATATATATTTATATTATGATGGGTCCAGGCACAGTCCTGAGCACTTTAAATACATCACCACTTTTAATCCTCAAAACCACCTTTTGAGTGAGGTGTTAGCCTTATAACACAGACAAGAAAATTAAGGTTTAGAAAAGTTAAGCAACTTGCTTGCTACTATGATGTTAAAATGCAGCGTTGGTATTTGAACCTGGGTTTGCTTTGTTTCAGTGCCCAGTCTCGGGTAATGCTGGTAGTAAGGGGTTCATACCCGTGTTTTAGGTAGTTGAGATTATTGGCAGCCCAGTCACTAGCTAAATAGATTAAAATGTTGGGTAAACTGTTAGCAAGCCATCAAAAGAGCTTTTTATGATGTTTCCATAATTTCTCATCAGGTTTTGAAGTGTATATAACTATTTTTCAAAATTTACTTCTGGTTTAAATTTTTCACGTGTCAATTTTTGTCTAACTTTGGTATCTTTTTTCTAATGGGACAAAGGGAGACTGTCTTCTTTAAGAAAAGGAAGAAGTCCAGTTGTTTAGACATAAAGCCTTGTTTATTAGTTCATTTTTCAAAGTTATGGGAAAACTAGCTTTGTACTTAGTATATTCTTAATTATTTTTGTTAATTACAAAATGGACAGTACCTTTGGTTTTTCTTTTTTTCTTTTCTTTTACTTTTTAAAATCTTGAATTCTGGTCAGGAAAATCAAAGGTGCTAATTTGGGGGCACTTGATGAGGTTTTTTTTTTTTTTTGGCCAGCATGACTATGTTTTTTGGAATAATTGCTATGACATTATTGCCAACTATTTGATTTATGGCGAGACTTTTCTTCCCATGGTTGTTATAACAGTTACTCTTAATTCGCATGTTTGTTCTGTGTGCTGGAATTTTATTATGGCAAAATGATGAGTTGTGGTTACTAGGGAGAGTTGTCCATATTATTATCGTGGTCATCATTTTCTACCTTTTTCAATTTTAACTTGATTATATTTTTTAAATCAAACATCCTTTCAGAAAAAAAAAGTTTAAATATTGAGGAATATTAAGCTCAGAGTTTTATTTTTCTAGTTCTTTGCTCATCTGTAATGTATACATGTTTTTAAATAAGTGCAATTTTATCAAAAACCTCCCAAAAAATAAAAGTCCAAGACCAGATGGCTTCCCTGGTGAATTCTACCAAACATTCAAAGAAGACTTAATACCTACCCTCAAACTCTTCCAAAAAACTGAAGAGGAGGGGAGGCTTCCTAACTCATTCTATGAATCCAACATTATCGTGATACCAAAATCAGACAAGGACAACACAAAAAAAGAAAATTACAGGCCAATGTCACTGATGAACGTCGATACAAAGTCCTCAACAAAATACTAGCAAATCGAATACAACTATACATTAAAAACATCATACATCAGGATCAAGTGGGCTTCATTCCAGGGATGCAGGGATGGCTCAACATTTGCAAATCTATCAACGTGATACACCACATTAACAAAATAAAGAATAAAAATCACATGATAATCTCAATAGATGCAGAGAGAGCATTTGACAAGATACAGCATCCGTTTATGATAAGAACTCTAAATAAAATGGGTATAGAAGGAAAATACCTCAACATAATAAAGGCCATATGTGACAAACCCACAGCAAATATCATTCTCAACAGAGAAAAACTGAAAGCTATCCTTCTGAGAACAGGAATGAGACAAGGATGCCCACGGTCACCACTCTTATTTAACATAGTATTGGAAGTCCTAGCCAGAGCAATCAGGCAAGCAAAAGAAATAAAAGGATCCGTATTGGAAAAAAAGAAGTGAAACTGTCACTCTTTGTAGACGACATGATTTTATATATATAAAACCCTAAAGTATCCACTGAAAAACTTTTAGAAATAATAAAAGAATACAGTCAAGTCGCAGGATACAGAATCAACACACAAAAATCAGTTACGTTTCTATACACTAACAACAATAATAACAAATAGCAGAAGGAGAAATTCAGAATACAACCCCATTTATAATCTCAACAAAAAGGATAAAATACCTAGGAATAAACTTAACCAAAGAGGTGAAAGGTCTGTACACCAAAAACTATAAAACATTGTTGAAAGAAATCGAAGAAGACACAAAGAAATGGAAAGATATTCCATGCTCTTGGATTGGAAGAATTAACATAGTTAAAATGTCCATACTTCCTAAAGCAATCTATAGAATCAACACAATCCCTGTGAAAGTTCCAACATTTTTCACAGAAATAGAAAAAAGAATCCTAAAATTTATATGGAACAACAAAGGACCCCAAATAGCCAAAGGATTCTTGAGAAAAGAGAAAAAAGCTGGAGGTATCAAACTCCCTGATTTCAAAATATACTACAAAGTCATAGTAACCCAAACAGCATGGTACTGGCACAAAAACAGACACAGAGATCAGTGGAACAGAATCAAGAGCCCAAAAATAAACCCACACATTTATGGACAGCTAATACTTGACAAGGGAGCCGAAAGCATACACTAGAGAAAGGAGAGTCTCTTCAATAAATGGTGTTGGGAAAACTGGACAGCCACATGCAAAAGAATGAAAGTAGACCATTACCTTACACCATGCACAAAAATCAACTCAAAATGGATTAAAGACTTGAATGTAAGACCCGAAACCATGAAACTTCTAGAAGAAAACATAGGCAGTACGCTCTTTGACATCAATCTTAGCAGCATATTTTCAAGTACCATGTCTGACCAGGCTAGCGAAACAAAAGAAAAAAGTGATCAAATGTGACTACATCAAACTAAAAAGCTTCTGCACAGCAAAGGAAACCAACAAAACAAAAAGACAACCTACTAATTGGGAGAAGATATATGCAAACCATATATCAAATAAGGGATTAATACCCAAAATATACAAAGAACTCATACGTCTCAACAACAAAAAAGCCAACAACCCAATTAAAAAATGGGCAAAAGATCTGAACAGAGATTTCTCCAAAGAAGATACACAGGTGGTCAACAGGCAAGTGAAAAGATGCTCAACATCATTAACTATCAGGGAAATGCAAATCAAAACTACAATGAGAAATGACCTCACTCCGGTCACAATGGCTATAATTAATAAGACAGGAAACAAGTATTGGAGAGGATGTGGAGAGAAGGGAACCTTTGTACACTGCTGGTGGGAGTGCAAACTGGTGCAGCCACCATGGAAAGCAGAATGGAGTTTCCTCAAGAAATTAAGAATAGGTCTACTATGATCCAGCCATCCCACTGCTGGGTATTTATCCAAAGAACTTGAAAACACAAATGCATAAAGATACATGTACCCCTATGCTCATTGCAGCATTATACACAACAGCCAAGACTTAGAAGCAACCTAGGTGCCCATCAAGGGACGAATGAATACAGAAGATGTGGTGTTTATACACAATGCAAGACTACTCAGCCATAAGAAATGATGAAATCCAGCCATGTGTGAGAACATGGATGGTCCTTGAGGGTATTACGTGAAGTGAAATAAGTCAGAGGGAGAAAGTCAAATACTGTAGGATCTCACTCATAAGTAGAAGATAAAAACAATGACAAACAAACACATAGCAATGGAGATTGTATTCGTGGTTACCATAGGGGAAGCGGGGAGGGGAGAAGGCAAGAGGGGTGATTAGGCTCACGTGTGAGGTGATGGACTATAATTAGTTTTTGGGTGGTGGACATGATGTAATCTACACAGAATTCAAAATATATTACCATGTGCATCTGGAAGCTATATAATGTTATAATCCAATGTTACTGCAGTAAAATTAAAAAAATAAATAAGTGCGGTTTTTGTCTTCTACCTTTTTCTCTTGTGTGATGGGGAAAACCATGGGGTGGAGGGAAGAGACCTAGGCCTTACAAGGATTGTGGAGATTAGATTGTATCTAAATGCTGAGATTAGTTATGTTCTAGATCCTTTCAGGTGCTTTGGCCTTTGGGCATTGGAACAGCAAGAATCTTTGAAATCACACTGTAGAAAATTGTGCATGGCAGCACATGTGTAAATGTGTATATATGCCTTCCTCTCTCTCTGTGTAATGTAGATTGCTTTTTTTGTAATTAGAGGCACACTGTGTGCCTGTTGTAAAGCATGAAGCGATATAGGAATGTGTAGGGACCCGGAGGTTCCCCTTCATCCTGCCCGCCCCTCCAGGCAGCAGTCCGCAGTTTGATAAGCAGGCTTGGCGCTTGGCTTCAGGATGGGCTTTACTTCCGCATTAGGACAGATTAGCCAACCAGAGATGAACATTTTCAGCAATAAAAATGTGCTGTTCATTTAATTCAGTGAGTTTTAACCAGAGGTAAATAGTGATACCTGGGAGTTTTTTCAAAATACCTAGGCCTTTGAACGTCTTGCTGAAATCAGAATCTTCAAGGGTGAGGCTCAGGCATGTGTATTTTTTAGAGATTCTCTTATATAGCTAGTATATATCACCAATTAAGAACCAGATTATCAATTCAGTGTGGGCTTTTTAAAAAGATTTTGTTCATTTTGAGATTTCTTGCTTACAAATTTTTGTTGTTGATTTTGATGGCAGTCTTCTTTTCTTTCTTTTAGATTCCTGTAGTCCCTCACTATAAAGTTTCAACATTTCAGATATTCTTTGAATTAATCCATTTAACAAATAACCAATCTTAAGACATACTAATTATAATAAATGTTTGGTTTTGGATTAATAATAGCCTTAGTTTTAAAAATTAATGTGATGTTAAAAAGTTATTAATTTCACATGGTTGCGATTATCTTTGCATTTTAAGCTCAGAAAGCTTAGAACACTGTGTACTCTAAGAACACAGTCAAACAACAAAGGCTGTGTTCTATGTGGAGGACCTTCCCAGGGGAGGATGGTAAAGTCTCCGCCAACAAGGGGGTTTAAGTTAACTACAAAGAAGAATTTTATATGACGAACATTTTTAAGGACTGAAGTCTAACACTTTGTGAAGTTATGACTATATGGTTGCTTCATAGTGGGTATTCAATCAGTGATTATTGATTGACTGAATAATATTTTAGTTAGATAAAGAAAATTAACGACACTAGGTCCAAGGATCTATAATTCTAAGAAGTGGCCTCACTTTTTTGATAGAAAATGTTTTGGTGTTTTCGTTCTAGAAATACTAAGCCAAGCTTTGATGGTTCGTGTTATGGAGCAGGACCGTACACTCAGATCCTCCAGCATCTCTTCTGTGTAAATGGCTTAGCATCCTTTGCCACAGTGGTAGTCCCAAGGCATTTAATATTTTAAGAACTATTTACTCAAAATTTTTAAAGTTCTTAAAATTTTTAAGATCCATAAAATTTCTTGGAAAATGTTACATTTTTTCCTGTTCAGCTCTAAAGTCCACTGCTAAAGGATTCTTACAGATCAAAAATCTGTACAACATTTGTATCACTTGTTATATTTGTCTCTGTGTTAAAATTTTGTTAAACTGGAGCTGGCCCCGTGGCCAAGCGGTTAAGTTCGCATGCTCCGCCGCCGGCGGCCCAGTGTTTCGTTGGTTCGAATCCTGGGTGCGGACATGGCACTGCTCATGAAACCACGCTGAGGCAGCATCCCACTTGCCACAACTAGAAGGACCCACAACGAAGAATATACAACTATGTACCGGAGGGCTTTGGGGAGAAAAAGGAAAAAATAAAATCTTTAAAAAAAAGAATTTTGTTAAGCTCCCACGTTTGATTTTTTATCTTAATTTAACTGTACTCCTTCAGAGGGTTATGAAAGTTTTTATTTTGTAACATTAGCTTAATTTAATTTGCATAATTGTCATGTTGTAGTAAGTCATTTTGAAAGCAGAATTTATTAGTTAATTATGAACATTTAGTGAACATTTTCTACATGAAGGTGCTCTATGAGGCACTAATAGAGGTAAAGATATGTTGAATGCAGAGTAGAGTAGGTACAATGCCTGTCCTTAAGAACTTTGAAAGAGTTAAAAAGAAATATTTATTAATACATGAAAAGCTGAAAAATACAAGAGCTCAGTACTGTAATATAAGCAATGTCACCAAGCTGTCTGTGACTGCCGAGTGAGTGCTATAATCACCTACGATATGGCCCTTAGGGAGAAATTGATTGCTTTGGACAGAGAAGTTTGGTAGCAGAGCAGCAATTTGGAAGGTTTGGGGTTCGGCTAGATAGAAGAGATAGGGGAACCAACGTTCAAAATGGACAGGTTGTCGTGTATCAAAGTGTGAATGCTGGGAAGCGTAGGAATATTTCTAAAACAGAAGAGACCAGATTAACTGGAATGGAAGATAGCTTAGCACAGTGAATGATTAGTAATAAGATCTAGCTTTACATAAAGCTTCTTGTAGGCATTAATTATGTCCTTCATTCTTTGTAACACCAAACCCATTCTTTGTCTTTAGAAAGTTTTAGCCTGTAGTAATTATTGGAAGAAAAGTAGATTTGAGTTGATGCAAAAGGTGGGGAAATCTCTTTAGGAAGAAAAACTACACTGAGTGTACTTTCTGACATCTTGGAAGAACAACCTTTAGAAGGATTAGAATGCCCCTTTCCGTTACTCTTCTTCTGCCCATAGCTAGAAATTTAACACAAATTAACTCATATGTAAAAATAAAGAAAATTAGAAATGTTTAGTAGAAGAAAATCATTAACCTGGGAAAAATCACCTATTTACCGTAGTCATACAGTATTTCGTTTATGTCAGCGATTCTCAACTGAGGACAATTTTGACTCGCCAGGAGGGGGCATTTGGCAATGTCTAGTGACATTTTTGATTGTCACAACTTTGGGGGGCTGGGGCAGAGAAGATGCTAGTGGCATCTAATAGGGAGAGGTTTAGCAGGGATGTCACTAAACGTCCTATAATGCACAAGTCAGCCGTCCACAACAAATACAGTCATGCGTTACTTAATAACGGGGAAATGCATTGTTAGGCAATTTTGTTATTATGCAAACGTCATAGAGCAAAACCTAGATGATACAGCCACTACACGGCTAGGCCATATGGTGTTAATCTTATGGGCCCACTGTCATATATGCGGTCCATCATTGACCAAAAGGTGGTTATGCAGTGCATGACTGTAACCATCTACTCTAAAATGTCAATAGCACTGAGTTTGAGCAACTGTTATTATTCATCATAAAGACTGACAAATCTAAAGTAGGAGTCTACAGATTCTTCTGCAAAGGACCAGATGTTAAATATTTTCAGCTTTTTCTAGCTTTGCAAGCTATACAGTCTCTGTCACAAGTACTGTACTCAACAAAACAGTCATAGATTGCATGTACATAAATGCGCTTGGCTGTGTTTCAGTAAACCTTCATTACATAAAACGAGTGCGACTAGCAGGATTTGCTCTGGCCATAGCTTGCCAGTTCTTGTACTGAAGGAGAAGATTTCACTCCTAATTTTTGTTAAATTTCTAGTGATTGGCAGAAGAAGAGTAACTGAAAGAGGCTTCTGAGCCTTGTCAAGATTTTTCTTGCAGGATGTCAGAAAGTACACTCAGCATAGTTTTTCTTCCTAAAGAGATTTCCCCACCTTTCTTAGTCCCCTCATTGCCATTGTCTACTGTTTTTACTGAGACAGTGTGGTATAGTGGAAGAGGCATTGGCTTTTAAGTCACGCAAGAACTCAGTTGCCTCATCTGTACGCTGGTAATATTATCTAATTCATAGTGTTGCTAGGATTAAATAGGATCTATAAAGCCTTTGACACATAGGCTGTAAAAATGGTGGCTGCTGCTTTTTATTTTTTAGTTACCTTTCCCTCCCATTGCCTTTTCAACCGGTGGGTTCCCAGTAGTTCAGTTGTTGCCCAGTGAACAAACTGATGCCATGTAGTTTGAGACCAGGCCTTGGAAAGGATAGAATAACTTGTTACACATTTTCATAGGTTGGGATTTTTTTTCTCGTAATCTTTCTAGATCCACTTTTTGGCATTTAAAATTTCCCTGTATATTCTGCCGGTCTCCTATCTTAAATAACATACCTATTTGTAAAGGAGTTATAAGCCAGTCAGTTATGTATTGGAAGCAGGATAACATTGTGATTAAAAGCGTGAACTTTCAAGCCTTACCCTGTGTTCAGTTTCTGTTTTGCCACTTACTGACTGTAATCTCTATTTAACCTTTGTGTGTATCAGTTTTCTAATAGGGTTGTTATCAGGAATTAAATGAGATAATATATGTAAAGTACCCAATTTAGTGCCTCGTGACATAGTAAATGCTATATAAATGTTTGATATTATTATTTACTCACTCATAAGCATACTGTCATACAATTCTGAAAATTTATATGAAATAAAATCAGATTGTATTATGAAGGGATGTTTTAAAATGTATATGTAGAAGTTTTACTAAGACTAAAATGTAGATTTTTATTTTGAGGTTTTTATTATTTTTATTTTTTAGGTATTACATGAAACCTTCCCTAAACATACATTTCTGATGAATGGCCTAATTCAAGGAGTAAAGGTAGGATCAATCATATATATACATATAAAAATATATACGCACACATATGTATATACACGCATACGTGTACACACACACACACACACACACACCCCTACGTATCTATAATTCTGCCAATATATTAAGTTAGTTAGCTGACTAATCCACTAAGTGTTAATTTTCACGATTAGAGTGTATCTTGTTTTGGTGGTTTTCTCAGTGCTGTCGAGTCAGTTCCAACTCCTGGTGACTCTGTGTACATCAGAGCAGGACCCTGCCCGATCTTTTTGTGCCGTCCTCTCACCTTCCGGCACTGCATCAGATAGTGCTTCACTGCTGTTCATGGGGTTTTCCTGACCAGTTTTATTGGAAGTGAGTGTCCAGGTCCTTCTTCCTCATCTGTCTTAGTCTGGAAGCTGCTGTGAAACCTGTGCACGATGGGTGACCCTGCTGGTATTTGAATTACCGGTTGCACAACTTTCAGCATCACAGCAACATGCAGCCCCCACAGTATGACAACCAACAGACAGGTGGTGTGGTTTCCTGACTAAGAAATGAACCTGGGCCTCAACGGTGACCACAGAGCTGAATCTTAACCACTAGACCACCAGGACTGGTTAGATTATGTCTTTGGGGATCACTTAACTCTTTTTAAAATTCTGGGTTTTACATACAATTTGACTGAAATATAGCTAACTATGTATAATGATAACCCACATCATAACAGATTTCCCCTGTGCTTAATGTGTTGGCATTTTTATTCCAGAGATGTGAATGCTTTTTTAAACTAACAACAATATGTTGTATTTTGTAAACTAACAACAATAATATAGATTAGAGAGAAAAGAATTATTTAAAAAATGCCTAAATATAAAACAGTATCAGTATGTGAAACTCTTTCATCACTCTACATATTCTTCACTCTTGATTCCATTTCACCAACAAATTTACAAACAGATAATTAGCCTATGGATATAAAAACAGATAATTCACATACGATATTTTTTCTAGAATTGCTAATATGGAGTTATTGTGGTTGAGAATTCATTAGAACGTTTCGTATTTAATACACAAACAGAGCCTTGCAGATGATTCTAGACAGTCTTAGGAAAAATTTAAATTAGATATAGATAAGAAAGAAGTTGTTTATCTAAAATTTGATCTATATTTATTTTAGAAATAAACTTGTTTAAAGTTCTTCTATGGTAGTAAAATGGTTTATTTTTGACTCATTGGTATACATAATATACATTTTTTTTTAATTTACCTTTTTTTTAGGGTTTGTTGTCATTCCTCAGTGCCCCACTTATTGGTGCTCTTTCTGATGTTTGGGGCCGAAAATCCTTCTTGCTGCTAACAGTGTTTTTCACATGTGCCCCAATTCCTTTAATGAAGATCAGCCCATGGTACGTGTATATCCAGATTGTAGCAACTAAGTATTAACACTTTCTGTTAATTGTTTTCTGAATATTCCCTTATTTCTTTCACTTTTTGCCACCTTTTCTATGTAGGTTTTGATTTTATTCTTCTAATGTGTTTATTCTTTGACACAGATAAGAGGACCCTTAAAAACATAATAGTTAACTAATGTTTCATAAAGGCTTTAGATCTAGATGCTACCGTAGGAAGCAGATAGACTCTTGGCTAATCTGCTCTTGGATTTCACAGCCCAAATTTAAAAACCATCTTTTGGGGACTGGATTGAGTTGCTGAGTTTTTATTTTCTTAAGTAGAATGTTAAGAACACAAGGTTTATCATCATTATCTGTATTAATTAGGAATAGGTTTGTTTTATATCAGTCAAGCTCAATAATAGTTGCTTAAAATCAAGGAAACTTATTTCTTTCTCCATATGAAAGAAATCTGGAGTTGAGCAGTGAAGGGCTGGTGTGGTGGTCCCAGAGAACCAGACTTTTTCTGTCTTCGTGCTCTGCCATCCTCCGCCATTACCTCACTGTCCAAGATGGCTGCTTGAGCTCCAGCTCACGTCACACTTCAGGCATCAAGATGGAAGGAGTGGCTAAGAAGAGCACACCACCTTCCTTTAAGACAACTACAGAATTCCCACCCAGCCTCTGCTTGCATCTCTTTGTTCAGATTTCAGGCATATGCTGCTCCTAGTTACACGAGGCTAGGTTCACGGCCACCCTGATTAAAATCAGCATTCTGTAACTGAGGAGGAAGGGAAGGAAAGCTCACAAAGAGAGTGATTTTCCCAAGGTAGTAGACCCAGTTTTGTTGGGGATTGATTAGTTCTCTGACTAATGTTCGACTCCACTGAGCGTTAATGTTAGTTAATTCTACATCATATTTCCATGGTGTATCTAGACAGGCCAAGAATGTGTATGGGGCAGGATCTTCCTCTCATAGGTTAGATACTCCTCCAAGGGACAAATCGTTGATGAGTGCTCATGACACAAATGAAGCCAAACGAATCTAGGGAATGAACAAGGATTTGCTATGGAAAGCGGTTTATTAGAAAAAATTCAGTAAGCAGTAAAGTCCTGGTGGAAGATATCTTGCAAGTTCATTATGAGTACATAATTTTAAAAACTAAACATCAGCATTGTAATAGAAACTTCTTATTCCCAGCCACGTATTCTAGAATCATCTATAGCAAAATGTAGTTTGCTTTTTAAAATATCTTTTGTTTACCTCTTCATAGTGACTGTCTATTCTCAATAGAAACCTGCCATACAGGTTTCTTCTATGTGAAGACCAAGTTTGTTTTGCCAACGTTTGAAGAGCTAAAGATAATTTATGGAAAAACATCTAGTTTCTATATATAGGTTCAAAATAAAACATAGAGTAACTTGTTCCTAGTTTTATTTTTTGAGTCTTTATTTTTATTGACTCTTATAGTACTGTGGTGGGAAATTGTAATGGATGAATTATGATAGACTTTAGTTTGTTGCTGTGTTTAGTAGAAAGAACAAAGCTATTTAAAATTCAACAGTTGGGTAAAAGATTGGCCTGAATACATGAGCTAATTAAAGTATTCCTGCGTCGTAGCTGAGTTGATATCGAAGGGCTGCTTCTAGCCCTGTGTTTTCGTAATATCTCTGGCTTACGATCTATAGAATTAGTCTGTGAGCTGTGCTAGTAAGCCGTTGACTGAACTTAGCTGTTCTTACTCTAATTCACTTAACAGGAATGAAGGAAGGTTAAGGAGTGATAATTGTTTAACCATTTTTTGTCAATTGTCTTTCAATCCTAGGTGGTACTTTGCAGTTATCTCTGTTTCTGGGGTTTTTGCAGTGACTTTCTCCGTGGTATTTGCATATGTAGCAGATATAACCCAAGAACATGAGAGGAGCATGGCATATGGACTGGTATGTGGGTTTGTTTTGTGCCTTTGTGTCTGTGGGGAAATGCCTTGTTTTTTAATTACCTCGTATTTCAAGGAGAGCAAACCTTTGCACTATAGGATTTTTTTTTTTGACATACAATATATTTCATAGTAAAATCATCCCTTTAGACTAAACATTTTTTCCATTACAAAGTCATGTAAGTTTTGATACTTCATTCAGTTAGTGTTTATTAGTCACACACGTCAGATTTGAAATTACAATAGAATATTTTTACTCTATAAAAGTTCGTTTTAACAAAATACTAAAAATAAGGAATTATTTAATATGACATGAGTTTAAAAGAGACCACAGCCCACTGTATTTAATTTGCTAGGGCCGCCGTAATGAAATATCACTACCATCCAGTTTTACAACATTTCCATCAGCCCAAAAAGTTCCTTCAGGCCCATCTGCCATCTGTTCTCACTTCACCCTGACCTCAGGCAACCACCAATCTACTTTGTCTCTACTTTTGCTTTTACTAGAAGTGTCATTAAAATGAAATAATATATAAAATGGAGTCTTTTGTGTCTAGCTTCTTTTACTTAGCATCATCTTCTGAGGTTCCTCCATGTTGATGCATATGGCAATAGTTTGTTCGTTTTTATTGCTGTGTAGTATTCCATTGTTTGGGATATACATTTTGTTTATCCACTCACCAGTGATGGACATTTGGGTTGACATTGGAGGACATTGCGTTGACAGCTAGATATTTAAAGTTATTAAAATATTATGTACTGTACTTGTCAAATAATTGACCCTTGGAAATTGAATTGCTTTTCTTGAGCAGTTATTAATAAATTGCTAAAAATAAGCACTCCTGTAAAGTTTAAATCCTCTATGCAAAGGTCAAAAGTGGCATCGAAACAGAAATCAAGCACAGGGTGGGGAGCAGAAGCTCATGCAGACTCCAACGTGAATTTCCAGTTATCCTCGGAAGATTGTGGTTTCTGTCAGGTGTTATCTTCCGTCACATCTCCTGCTGATTTGCAGGCCATTTTTTTCACTAGGCCAGATGTGTCTGGGGTTAACAATTTTTCTCCACCATGTCCTCTGTCCTTTCATCTGCATCTTCAGACATTTAGGGACTTCCTCAGCATTTTACAGAGACGTGGGTATAGGTGTACTCAGTGTGCATCTCATCCTTCCTAACCTGCCACCTAAAAAGGGTTCCAAGTTCAGTTTTGTACCAGGGCTTACCACTATTACTGGTGAGAAGGTAAACCTCACAGTCTTTAATGTGTCTTTCAGCCAGCCGTAACTATGTATCAAGGTAAACATTCATTTAATTTTGATTTTAATATTGTGAAAAAATCACAGTGACAGTGGATTTCCTTAGAGCATTGTTTTTCAGACTGCTTTCACAGAGCACTAGGGGTGTGGAGGTGCCCCAGGGACTAGTCAGGGAAGGGGCATTGGGACAGTGCTCCAGGCCCACAACCCTCCCTCAACTAAAGCAGTTTTTTTGTTTTTTTTTTTTTAAAGATTTTATTTTTTCCTTTTTCTCCCCAAAGCCCCCCAGTACATAGTTATGTATTCTTCGTTGTGAGTTCTTCTAGTTGTGGCATGTGGGACGCTGCCTCAGCGTGGTTTGATGAGCAGTGCCATGTCCGCGCCCAGGATTCGAACTAACGAAACACTGGGCCGCCTGCAGCGGAGCGCGTGAACTTAACCACTCGGCCACGGGGCCAGCCCCAGTTTTTTATTTTTTAATCTGTTTTGTCTATGAGTTTGTCAGTAGGATTTATTTGAACAAAGGGCTCCAAGGCTTAAAGTTTGAAGCCACTGTCTTAGAGGCTGTTACATATTTTTGGTTAAGAATCTAATTCTTTTCCTTCAGAAGAAGAGAGTGTAAGGAAAATGGTACAGAGAGGAGGAGGAAAGGGAGCATGCAGCGAGAGGATTGGCAGAAAGTGGAGGTGTGCAGTGTTGAAGTGGTGGCGTCGAGGGGTCCTGACAGATCTCTTCCTGTTGACTTGTTGCAGGTTTCAGCAACATTTGCTGCAAGTTTGGTAACCAGCCCTGCAATTGGAGCTTACCTTGGGCGAGTGTATGGGGACAGCTTAGTGGTGGTCCTGGCTACAGCGATAGCTTTGCTAGATATTTGTTTTATCCTTGTTGCTGTGCCAGAGTCACTGCCTGAGAAGATGCGGCCGGCGTCTTGGGGAGCGCCCATTTCCTGGGAACAGGCTGACCCCTTTGCAGTAAGTTTCTACTTTCTCCTTCTCTTTGGCCAAAAGGTGAATGCATGATTCAGTGCAGCATTAATGTTTTGTTGTGGATGTTTCTTTGGGGGAAAAAACTTGACAGGTTTTTAAAAAGTATTTTGAAATGCTTTTCAGAATACTTTGGGGAGGATGAAATAAACTGAAAAAAAAAGAAGACAACTCGGTGTCTATATTTGTATACTGCCGGGAGATATCTTTGCATATTCTCAAGCATAGTTTTGTCTTTTGATATAAAACCTTATATCAGTCTTTTTCTTGTTCTAGTCCTTAAAAAAAGTGGGCCAAGATTCCATAGTGCTGCTCATCTGCATTACGGTGTTTCTCTCCTACCTGCCGGAGGCAGGCCAATATTCCAGCTTTTTTTTATACCTCAGACAGGTAAAATCCTATTCTACCAAGGTAGACCTTTCTTTCTTGTTTAGTGCCATAATAACAAAATATTTAACCTTGAAGGAGCTCTAATAACAGAGGCTTTTAAAAATACCTACCATCTTATTTTGTAAGTAACAGCTCACTGGAATTAACTTCCTGTTTCGTGTGGCTGATGTTCCTTCTGCATGTCTGTGACGACTTTCGGCTTAGGCGGAAATTTTCCTGGCAGTGTGTGTGGTTTGAGTTTTTGTGTCACTTATGGAGGTGAGGGCATGCTTTAACCCGGGCACCCGCTGTAGGCAGTCTCCTCGTGATTGAGAGCATATATGAGTAAAGCAGCGGGCCAAAATGAGAGCATTCGGCTTTTTCTCCTGAACACTAGTCTTACTAGGCAGAGATGGAGCCTTTATCAATACCCGTAAAAAGCACAAAATGGTGCAATATTTATTTGTAAAATAGATTCTGAGTGCTTGATACCTGTCTCCAATTTTGTAAATTTAAATTAAGGGATTTAGATTTACTTAATCTAAAGTAAGTAGCTGTTGTTTTTAGTATGTGAACGCTTGTTATAATTTTTCTTCTCAGTGAAAGCCAGATTCTACTTCTGAAGTATCTTTTGTTTATAAAAAGATTGCGTTTTCTTTTTGTAGCCTATTTAATGTCAGTATACAAGTAATTGCATTAGTACGGTATTTGTTGTACTTTTTAATTTATTTATGTTACTTTTTTGGGAACCTTCTAGATAATGAAATTTTCACAAGAAAGTGTTGCAGCATTTATCGCAGTCCTTGGCATTCTTTCCATTATTGCCCAGGTGAGTGTCTTCTTAGTTAGTGATGTCATAGAGTGCTGACCCTGCTGCCCATCTAGACGGGGCCTCATGTGGTACTCAAGGGATGATATCTCGGTGGAATCACCAGTGTCAGCATTCGGAAGTTTATAGGTTCAGAAACTCAGTTTTGTTAGTGTAGCTAGTATTGATCAGGTTTTTGGGACTGATGCATATTATTATATGATGTATAAACCAGAAAGAGAGTTTATTGATTTACACGAGTATATACCTGCATAAAGTCAGAAATTTTATATGAGTCCTGTTCTGTTGATTCGTTCATTCAGTAAATATTTATTGAATACCTACTGTGTGTCAGGCACTGGGGATGTAGCAGTGAACTAAACCCCTGCTCTTGCGGAGTTTGCGAATGTGGGATAAGACAGAAAATTCATAAATATGTCAATGTAAACATACTGGGTGTAATGAAACTATTAGAAAAAAAAGGTATGGGGGATAGAGAGAGAGACTGAGGCAGGGTGTTATTTTATCTGGGAGGGTTGGGAAGGCCTTGCTGTTACAGGGTGACATTTGAGCAGAGACCCAA
Organism: Equus quagga; assembly: GCF_021613505.1. Classification (NCBI taxonomy): domain Eukaryota; kingdom Metazoa; phylum Chordata; class Mammalia; order Perissodactyla; family Equidae; genus Equus; species Equus quagga. The sequence continues at coordinate 33,569,367 of NC_060284.1, forward strand.
AGGAATGAGGAACAAGCCATAGGAATTTCTGGAGGAAGAGGATTCTAAGCAGCGGGAACAGGAAACTTTGAGAGACTGTACCTGGGATGTGTAAGCAACAGCCAGGGGCCACAGTGGCTCTGGTGGAGTGAGCAAGGGAGAGCGTCAGGAAAGGCAGTCTGAGAGGTGGAGAGGGACCAGATCGTGGGGGCTGTCCAGGTCGTCATAAGACTGACAGGAAGAAGGGAAGCCATTGGAGTGTTTTGAGCAGAGGAATGGCATGGAAGTATTTGTCTTGGAAACCCAGTTGGTACCCCCGCATTGTTTGATGATAAGATATTAGTCAGCTCAGGAATTTGGATTTTCTTAGGAGATAATTTCATCCTGGCCTCCCAACTATCTCTGTTCCACAGTCAAGTACTGTTCTTCTCCAGTGACCAGAATTTTCTCCTTCACAGTGTTTCTGTGAAAAAGCCCCACCCAGCTCTTGCCATTCGCCTTTGCTTTTTCTAGACCTGCAGGTGAGGCACTCTCACACTCTTTCCCTCCTTAGATCCAGTCTGCTAGGTTGCGGCTGCCTTGTTTTATGCTGCTCTTAAGAAAATGGAAGGTAGGCTCCATTTCACAGGACTCTTGGATGTTTCACTGTTTCTTAGGTAGGATTCCTTCTGCAGGTCTCAACATTTATGAATTTTTGGTAGGTTTAGTGATAAATTTCAAATTTAAATTTAAACTCTATACTGTACCCCTCCCGTGGCCCCACACAGAAGTACACATGGCACTGAGTATTAGTGCTATTTCTAACTTCAGTTTTATCCTGAAAATCTTTGATCTGGGAAAACATTGCATTTAAGTATGCATTCCTGGCTATCAGAAAAAATGCTCTTCAGCTTTGGAGGAGAAAATATTGTTGCCTGTATTTAAAAACAGCTTTTTAAAAAACCTTTCTGAAGCATGACACAAGGGAAAATATATTAGTAGTAAAAGTAGAGCTTGATGAATGATCAGATGTTAAACTGACCTCGAGTCCTGGGGTAAATCCAGCCTGGTCGTGATGTCTTCTCTTTTTCATATATTGCTGAAACTAGATTTGCTAATAAGCACAGGCTAACCTTTAGTAATGACACTTAAGAGATTAATAGCTGTAAGGTCCACAGTTCCGTTTCATACTTAAGTGATTGTGGGAGCTGTAGGCACCTAATAAATTCTGGCAGTTAACACTCGGACTGCTGGAGTGATGGGTTGAAAGTGCTTTAGAGGAACTTTTCCCTCTGCTCAGCAGATGGCACCTGGCATAAAGGATACAAGGTGGAAAACAGTCCCTAAGAGCCCGGAGTCTAGAAGGGCAGGCACGTGAACACAGGAGGGGGCGTGGTCGGCTTTGTACTGGAAAGAGCAGTGCAGCAGGAGGGTCCTGAGGGCTGGGCATCGGGAAGGAACGAGCCACCATCCAGCCCACGCTGATGGGGCAGAGATGGTATATACGCAATCTCCGTCCACAAGGAATACATACTGAAATGACCATTTAGCTTTGGGGGCCTACATAGCAACGGTTTTTGTTTGTTTGTCTGTTGTTGTTTTTTGAGGAAGATTAGCCCTGAGCTAACATCCACTGCCAGTCCTCCTCTTTTTGCTGAGGAAGACTGGCTCTGAGCTAACATCCTTGCCCATCTTCGTCTATGTTATATGTGGGACGCCTGCCCCAGCATGGCTTGCCAAGCAGTGTGTAGGTCCACACCTGGGATCCAAACCTGCAAACCCCGGGCCGCCAAAGCAGAGCATGTGAACTTAACTGCTACACCACTGGGCCAACCGCTACATAGAAACCGTTTTTGAGATAAAATGTCACACTTAAAAAAGTGAGAAGATTAGTTGGACTTTGAAAGTAGGTGAATAGGCATGTGTAGTATACGTGTAAATACTGATAATTACATTTTTCTGCCATTATATGAACTAAAATATTAAGTGTAATTTATAGCCCGAAAGGTAGAAGAAGTACCTTGTATTCTTGTGTTTGTCAGGTATACAATTTAGTATGACTTGTCCCCTGTTGACCTCTCAAGCCAGTGACAGACCAGTGTCTTTGACCCTGCTTTCCAGCAGCACAGAGCCGCTTGCAGCTCCCCGTGTGTGCGCTCTTTATTTTCTTGCTTGCCCTTGTGCGTGTTCCTGCTGTCTGTACTGCATCCCCTGCTCTGCCCTCGGTCTCCCTCTCTGAGTTCCCATGTTGACTTGGGCGTCTCTCTTTCATTGTACAGAACGCACTGCAGGCCAGATTTGACCTCTGCTTATTTCTGGTGATCTTTGCCTCAGTAGATTGTGAACAGGAGCTCTGACTAGACTGCGAGGGTCGTATTACCTTTGTCTTGGTCACGCTAACACCCCGCACTGTGCCTGCACCCCAGTAGGTGCTAAATTAGAAGTCACTGGTTTTTTCCGTAGTGTTTTTAAAACTTGAAAAATTAGTAGTAAGCATTTAAAACTTGGGAGATGTTATATGAAAATATGGATATGAAGCTTCTCCCCCCAAAATTATGATATCTGGTAAGGTGGATAGACCCTCTTTCCAGTGGGAGCCAGATAGTTGCTGTCCCCTTTGGGGCCTTTACTCTCTGGTTTGTCTGAGACCCATCACTTCCTTGGCCTCAGTAGGCATGATAACACTTGCACGAAATAAATGTTTACATGAGTGCATGGATATAGTGAGTTCTGCACCTTTCCTCAGTGCTCTCATGTAGTCCTCAGTATGCTGGTAACTCCCAAATTTATACCTCCAGGCCAATCCCTGAGCTCCTGTTTGACGCATCTGGTGGGCATCTCAGATTTGACGTGGCCCACACTAAAATCTGGATTCCCTCCTTCCAGTGCTGCTCATGTCATTCAGTGGCATCACCACTCTCCTGGTTTTTGGGGCCAGAAACCTTGGCATCATTCTTGATTCCTTTCTTTCTCCATTAGATGGTATGTCCTGTCACCTCTGTCTCCAAAATACGTTCTGAATCAGAGCCTTTCTCACCATCTCCGTTCCTAGGAGCCCAGTCTAAGCCATGGCAGTAGCCTCTGTCTGGCCTCTCTGCTTCCATGTTTGTCTCCCTGTAGCTCATTTACCACTGGGCAGAATAATTTTTGTAAAGTGGAAATTTAATCATAGTGCTTTCTTGTTTAAAATTCACTTTCCATTGCTACTAGGAAAAAATCTAGACTCTTGACGTGACCTCGTTTTCCTCCATTCTCTATGTTGTTGGGTACACTCCAGTCCAGGACCTTTGCACTTGCTGTCACCTCGCTTGGAGTGCTCTCTTCCCCTAGATATTCATATCACTACCTCCTCCTCCTCCTCCTCCTCTTTCAGCTCTCGCCTTGGATGGTCACCTCGGAATTGGCCTTCCCTGCCCTTCCTGGTTCAAGCAGTGCCTCCATCATGCTACCCTATTTTTTTTTCTTCATGGCAGCTACCAGCTGGAATTACGCTGTTAAATAAGCATGCTTATATCTGTCTTCCCTCCAGTAGGAGGAATCTGTTTGGGGACTGGCACTTTGACCTACTCACTAACCCCTGGGTCAGTGCCCTCAGACCTGGAATAGCCAGTGGGTATTGTAGGAACTTGGCAGATAGTTGTTGGCTGACTGGCCAGAGCTGATGTCAGTTAACTGTTAATTAGCTGCGTCATCTTCGGTAAGTTGTCAGTCAGTTAACCTTCGGGACTTGGTTCTCTCATATTCAAAATGAGAGTTCTATGGAATTAAAATTTTTTCCTGTCTAACACACTGTATATGCTAACTAATTTGTTCCATTATTGAGAATATCGTGACATGTTTAAAATCATGCATGCTTTTCATAAATACTTTTTAAGAACTTATGCTAGGTGCTGGGGATGCAAAGAGAAAAGAGAGAGAAGTCCCTGCCCTCACGGAGAACATCGGTGTCCCCAGTTAGGGTCATGTAGAAGGAAGTTTGTCTTTGCTCACTGCTTACTCTGGGTAGGCTCCCGTTTGGCTGTGGTTGTTGAAGAACGTAATCCAACGAGGTTCCATGCCGTGGGGAACTTACCTGAGTGAAGGAAAATTTTCAGAGGAGAAAGCTAGGAGTCTTAATTGTTCAAGAATCCTTAAAAGAATCTTCATTTGCTTTCCACTGGCTTATTTGTGATTAAGTCTGATTAAACTTTTAAATGATTGTCTCAACTTAAAGAATTTTAAACTTAGACTTGATCATTGTGAGTTTAGAGTGCCAGCCAGTCATCAAATAGTGATTTCCTGAATTATTTTCACTTCTTCTGTGGATTACTTGCCATCTTAAGTGATATATTTAATACTTAAAATAGCAAAAAATGTTTTCTAGTTTCCCAAATCATTGCTGAATTTCTCTTAGCTTTGAAAAGGAGAAGCAAGAAAACCCATCAAGTCATAATATTGTTTATTAAATACTATGTGCCAGGCACAGTGCGAAATAAGCACTTTAGGTAAATATCATCTCGTCTAACTCATATCCCAAAGTTTTAAAGTAGATACTATTATCGCCATTTTGTAAGAGACAAAACTGAGTCTCCAGGTGAGGTGACCTGCCCAGGGTCACACAGTCGAAGCCACAGTTATGATCCAGGCTGTTGTTCCAAAGGCTGTGTGCTCAGTTATTACACTATACCTGTCCCAAATCATGCCTGTTAAACTGATTCATCAAGACATCACGGTTTCAGCAACAGGTTAACACAGGTGAAGGATACGTGAGTAATTGTTAGACTGTTTCAGTTTTCTCTAGTCGGGAAATACGCATTTTGGATTAACTTGGACCTACAAAAACTTTTTTAAAACTATTACCTAATAAAGATCTCCAAGTCATCAGTTAGAAGCTTTTGACCCCACAGTTTACAATTTCTGATTTAGTGGTCCTCAGTAGAAATGTCCTGAGTAGAAAGTTCCCCTTTCTGTTTTCAGTTTCTCACTTTTTCCCAGAAGCTGGATCTGTGTCAGCAGAGGGACCTTTCATCTGCCTGGAGTAATGGTCTCAAATAGATTCAGGGCGATTATTGCTGAAAAGCCAAAATGTAGAAATGTGGTAAATAGTCCTGTATGGTATACAAAGAAATCACCAAATATTTTGTTTTCTTTTTAGCTTTTTTCTATTCTGATAAACCATTGTGGTTTTTCTTATTTTCTAGACCATAGTCTTGAGTTTACTTATGAGGTCAATTGGAAATAAGAACACCATTTTATTGGGTCTGGGATTTCAAATATTACAGCTGGCATGGTATGGCTTCGGTTCAGAACCTTGGTAGGTATAAATATTTTCATTTTCTTAATTTTGGTGCTTGCCTTTTTTGTATTTTTTTCTTTTTTCAGCTTTATTGAGGTAAACCTGACAAAATTTTTGTGTTTCATTTGCTTCTCAACTAAGGCTTGGACTTTAATCTGTCTCTTACTATGCTTTTTTTGTCTCAAAATGTATATAATGCAAATTTCTCACTTGTGTGTGTATATACCTAGACTGGCTTGAGGATAGAAAAGTGGCATTCTATGTCTAAGTGACAAGTTGGGTCTTTGGATGAGATTATTGGGTTTTTGAATCTCTACTGAGTATTTCATCTAGATCAGTCTGTCACCTGGAAAAAACATAATCCCAAAGCCCAAGGCCCTGAAGGTTCGCGTTGTTTACCTTTTTTTGTTTTTCTGGTTAGAAAAAAAAGTTGAGTATCTCCGGTGGTCATGACTGACGGCAAAGCAGAAGTGACCGAGATCAGAGCAGTTGTTTTGGTCCCGGCTTCATGCCAAGAAGTCTGCTTTCCTTGCCAGTCTGGTTTCCTGCGGGGAGGTGATGGTGATGGTGATGCTGATGTCAGGCTGCCCACATACCCCTTCGTGCTCGGGTTACAGGACTGAACCCCACAGTGTGCATGAGTGTTTCATGCAGCTGAACACATCATCTCTGTACTTGGATGTGAATAAGCATCAAGAGTGTGTTTTGATGGACATTTTTTTTTCTTTTTCTTTTTTTTTTTTTGAGGAAGATTAGCCCTGAGCTAACATCTGCTGCCAATCCTCCTCTTTTTGCTGAGGAAGACTGGCCCTGAGCTCACATCCGTGCTCATCTTCCTCTATAAGTGGGACGCCTGCCACAGCATGGCTTGACAAGTGGTGTATAGTTCCCACCCGGGATCCAAACTGGCAAACCCCGGGCCAAAGCAGGACGTGTGAACTTAACTGCTGCACCACCTGGCCGGCCCCGACATTTTGTTTTCTAGTCTAGCTTTTACAAAGAAGTGCTTGCAATTTAAATTATCTAAAACATTTTTAAATCTCAAGCCAGGAGCATCCAAGGTTTAGATCAAATCAGTATTATCTTCTATGGGAACCTTGCCAGAAGAGTTTCTGGCTTCACATGTTTGGAAACATTTAATGATGTTTCTTCATGTGTATTATACATTACTCTTACATACCCTCCCCCCTGCCCTTGCAGAAATAGCCAACACATTTTACAGTTTGGAATGATATCCCAGTGCTACATTAAAACCCCACACCATTCTTGCGAATAAGTTGTATTTCTGCTTTCCGGAAGAGTCAATAGGGTTAGACTTTGAAAGTGACTTGCCCGGAGTCACCCAGGAGGGAAGGAATAGAGCAAGTACAGTTCTCTTCCGTGTAGCACAGCCATTTCCCAGTAAGGGTTAGTTGATTTTAGGTCTGTACTTTGACTTTGACAGGTGCAGTGAAAAAGAGTAATTGAGTGTTGCGTTTTGCTGCTTTGCTTCCAGGATGATGTGGGCTGCTGGGGCCGTGGCGGCCATGTCTAGCATTACCTTCCCAGCCGTCAGCGCACTCGTTTCACGGACTGCTGATGCTGATCAACAAGGTGAGCTGATTAGGAGCCAGTGATAATTACATAAAAGTACAGAATGTTCTAATCCTGTGTTCTCTCTCTTTCCTAAGTACTGAAACATAAGTGCATCTTTCAGGTAGAGAATTTCAAATAGTTTTCATTGTAAAGAGGACAGGCACATTCTAGGTATTACCGAGGTGGATGGATACCGAGACCCTTGTCTCTCATTTTGAGAATGTGGCCCTCTCTGTTCTTTTGCTAGAAAATTTAGTGAAGGTTGGCCACCTTATATTCACTAACCATTTATTTATTGTTTGCTATGATGTGCTAGATACCTTGGGGGTACACTTATAACCCTTTTGTTACAATCCTATGGTTTCACTTATCTAGAAACATAGAGAACACATTTTTATTGTCTTAGGCTTTTATGGCAGGAACACTTAATTCTTGAAATGGTAACAGATTAGGAAGAATTCTTTGAAAAGGATATGCTTTATCTAGTCATAAGGAAAAAAGGGTGTTACAAAAGAGTGGCACTTGGTTGATAAATGAGAAAGACCTGTTGCCAAAGCAAGTTGCATTTTAAGTTTGAGAGAAGATCCCAGAGACAAACAAAAATCAAACTATGAAAAGGGTCTATATTCGGCTAAATGGGGTCTGAAGTATCTTCTTGGGAACAGTGTTTTTAACAACTGTGCTTGTGAACTCAGTCCTGATTTTTAGCTAAGGGACATTTTAAAGGAAATAAAGTGCTTTTGCCCACATTCCTTTTACATTAGACCTACATACAGGTATACCTGTCACCCTTGACGTCAGGTAGCTTACCACACTTCATAGAGCTGATGGCTTCTAAGTAATTTCTAAGGCCATCACAGTAAATTGCTAGTGTCTGAGAAAACCTTGAGTTTTAGGGGCCGGCCTGGTGGCACAGAGGTTTAAGTTCGCACGTTCCGCTTCTCGGCGGCCCGGGGTTCGCCGGTTTGGATCCCAGGTGTGAACATGGCACCCCTTGGCACGCCATGCTGTGGTAGGCATCCCACATATAAAGTAGAGGAAGATGGGCACGATGTTAGCTCAGGGCCAGGCTTCCTCAGCAAAAAGAGGAGGACTGGCAGTAGTTAGCTCAGGGCTAATCTTCCTCAAAAAAAAAAAAAACCTTGAGTTTTAGATTGAGTGATTTCATATTTGTACTGGTTCTAGGGTTGGAAAAAATAAGTGGTGTACTAAATACTTTGTTTAAACAATTTAGGTGTCGTTCAAGGGATGATAACCGGAATTCGAGGATTGTGCAATGGTCTGGGACCAGCTCTTTATGGATTCATTTTCTACATATTTCATGTAGAACTTAAAGAACTGCCAATGACAGGAACAGACTTGGGAACAAACACTAGCCCACAGCACCACTTTGAACAGGTAATTCTTCCTTCACGTGATAAATAGTTCATTTGGCTGGATTGAAAGATGATAAATGTTTTTTGGTCACTGAAGGTTTTATGTGAGATTCTTATTTTAGATCGAATAAAACACTTAAAAACCAAAGCCTAAGGGACTGTCTTCTCCTGTACACCTCTTTGTGAAATTGGCTGTGCATACCTTTTCTCTGCAGAATTGTGTTATTTAAATATGCTAGTTTGTCATGGCATCGGTAACAACCCTTTGTCTATTACTACTGCTTGTCTTTCATCTGAGACTTCAGTGATGTTAGAGTCCCTGTATGAAGAGTCAGTGCTGGTAAACATCTTTGTTCCCTGGTTTGCTCTGCTGCTCCTCACAACTGCAAATACCGCCGCAAATGACACTGTCGTTTTAGCCAGTGCAAACAGCTCGGCACTTTCTTTGCTTATTGAGCAGAGTGCTATGCTGATTGTCTAACCAGCTACGACTACTTGTACATAAAAAAGGATGTTTGTTTGTGGGCTATACACAGTTAAAACTGGTAGTGCAAGTTTTTGCTAAGAACAATGTAATTTTGGGCTAAAACAAAGGTCTCTGATTCTCCTCATGGTAACAGCGTTATCTGTTTTCTCAACTTTCAGTTACTAGAGAATATAATTCTCTTTTTAAACAAAGAAAATGGGGATTGATTCTGCTACTGTAGTTCATATTGTATGCTAATTGATTTTACTTTTGAGATCTTCCTGTTTTCCTCTTGAACTAGCAAATTAAGTGCAGGCCCATAGAACGTGTTCAGATTTGGTGCTGCAAGTGAAGATATATTTTTCTATGGGCTGGTTTTAAAGTCTTTCAGCTCTCTCTCTCATCAGTTATTGTCCCTAGAATTGTACACTGAGAGTCCACTCCCTGGAAAGGGAGTGATTTGCTGACTGTGGCTTTCATGAAGAAAGAGGAGTCGTAGGCTTGTAATCATAGCAATCGGTTATCACTAAAAGAGAAGCAGTTTCTCCCTCTGAGCAAATATGGCTGTGCAAAAATCCTAATTCTCTCTTTCTTCCTCAGAATTCCATCATCCCTGGCCCCCCCTTCCTCTTTGGAGCCTGTTCGGTACTGCTGGCTCTGCTTGTTGCCTTGTTTATTCCGGAACATACCAATTTAAGCTTAAGGTCGAGCAGTTGGCGAAAGCACTGTGGCAGTCACAGCCATCCTCATAGTACACAAGCGCCAGGAGAGGCCAAAGAACCTTTACTCCAGGACACAAATGTGTGACAACCGAAATCAGGAAGACTTTTCTGTCAGCACCCGGGTCTTAGTTTTCACCTGTAGTTCTGGACGCACATTCCATTTCCATCTACAGTGTACTTTAAGATTGTCTTAAGAAATGTATCTGCATGAACTGCGTGGGAACTAAAGAAAGAACCAACGGACAGTTTTCCAAAGATGTTACAATTTCTTTTGAAAAGAAACCTTTTGTTTATTAGCACCAATTTCTTGCCACTAAGCTGTTTGTTTTCTTACACATCCTTTAATTAAAAACGGTCTATGGAACTTGTCAGATACTAGCACCGGCTCTGCGCCCATGTCCTTCAGTGTTGAGCTTTAACCCCATCCACGCTGACTCGAGTGAGACAGTAGATAGTACGGCTGTGGACCTGTTTGTTTTAACATTGTAAAATCTTGAGTCAGATTTTAGTATCATAAAATCTTGGGTCAAATAATTCAAAGCCTTAATGCGGATGCACTAAAGTAAAGAAATGGTAAATTGTTTGCATTTTAAAAAAACTCTTAAGAAAATTGTACTAAATCTGAATCATGTTTCAAGCTTGTTTGTAGTAATTTTATTTTAAACAAACATTATTCACTACTGTTTTTGAAATGAGAAAATGTCAGCCATTTAGAATTTAAATTGGGGTATTTAGAGCCTGTAAATCTAAATGCTGGCTCGAATTTGTTCCCCAGCTACTTATACCACTATTCTTTTATTGTTTGCATAATCATAAGAACCTCAACACTTGAATACATAATCTAAAAATTATATAGTAAAGCTGGTAGCCTTGAAAATGTCAATGTGATATCTATATGTAGATAAATATATATAGTGGCCTTTCAGGACTGTCACAGTAACACTTTATTTACAGAGCTAATGTTTGTCCTAAATTTTCAGGACCCTAGAAGAGAGCTTTATACAATTACTGATGTAAATTTCTCTAAAGTGTATATTTTTGTGTCCAGTTATATTATTTAAAAAAGTGTTACTTTGTAAAAATTGTACATAAAGTATTGTATAGTTTACACTGTTTTCATCTTGTGTGTGGTTATTGCTTAATGCTTTTTAAACTTGGAACATTCATTATGGTTAAATAAGGTCTTAAAAGAAATGTAAATATTCTGTTAATAAAATTAAATATTTTAATGATTTTTTTTTAAAGAAAGTCTTGATCTCTGATTCCCTGTAAGGCCTATTTTGACTTTGTTACCATAATCACTTTTTACAGTAACAAATCAAAGTTTTGAATCCACTTCTCTTCCCTCACTAAAATACTCTTGTAGGAAGACAAAAGGAAAGAAATGAAAACTTAGTCCATATGGTAACTGGAAGTACATAATTTTCTAAGCATAAACACTGTAGGTCAATCCTATTTCTGTTTTTATATACTTTTTATGTCATACTCCCAAAATAATACTTTATTAACAAAGCTCTCACAGTTTACAGAAATACATTAAACGCAGCATTTTGATTATTAACACATGTACAATTTTACACTGCAAAAAAATTTCAAATAAAGTTTAAGAGGTAGGGCAAAGAATTAGCACACTCAAAAGTCTGTATATATATATACATTTAATACAAAAAATCTTCAGCGAGTTAATATCAAAATTATCCTATCTTTTGAAAATTCTCCTAATTTTCCATGTGTGGATATAGAAAAGGATATATGTATTTAAAGAAGAAAAAAACTACTGGTATGTCACGTATTGCATCCAAACCCTGTCGCAATGTTTTGTATATATTACATAGTATGTACAAGAAAGATTCTAATATCCCCACGAGGCTTCTTTCCAGATTAGTAAGTGCTTTCAAGTTATTGTAACCAAGTATTCTAATACATCTAAATGAGGGAAGAACTCTATATGAAAAGTCACTACCTAATAATAGTTATTAAATGTTTTAGACTGGATCCCTAGTTTAAGACAGCTTGCAATTGCCAGTACAGTTTCAAAGTATAAGACTGTTGTGGCTTCATAAAAAAATTAGCAAAGATTCTTTGTCTTATCGTGGAACCCAATAATGTCAGTATGTCATTAATATCTTGAAATGCCTCTCTCTTCATCTGTGTTAAGGTCCTTGAAAATTTTTAAAATATCACATGAGCATTAGCAATCTTTGCAAACAAAAACTGATTTAGCAGTTTCTTGAGAATGCTCCTCTGTTTTGGATGGTTGTCAACAAGAAAACAATGGGACCCTATGATTCTGCGTGAATGTTTTTAAAGCACCTGATTTTTTCCAAGGAACAATTCTTACTCGAAACTTTTAGTTATGGAAGAGAAGGGAGCTGTAACTTCTTCCAGTAGTTAATTATTTTGCATACGTTATTAAGCAAACATTAAAATGAACCCGTTCTGATATAAACAATGAATATTCATGATGTTCTTATAGTAAAGATTTTGTATAGTACAATTTTTAAAACAAAATTCCACTAATACAGATTTGCGTAACAAACTAATAAAACTCAAATAAAAGAGAAAACCTGGATTTAGTGTAGACTTCCAGGAAGCATTCAAATCCTATAAACTTGGCAGCTCAAATGACTAAAGCACTTCATACCCAATCAGGTCAAGTAAATAGATTGTCCAAATTATTTATATAATAAATTTATCAAAATTACTTAATCAACTTAATAGTCCATTTAAAGGCTTCAAGGAAAATATTTACTAGCTATGAAGGATTAATTCAGTAATTTAAGCTGATTTTAGGACTTTACTGAAAATGTCAATAATACACACATCTTAGGAGATAATTATTTTCTCTCATAATTCTCAGGTGGTAAATTTAAAACTTTTATTTTGCCAATTAAAATGATAAAATGAATTATTAGTATTCTTTAGTTTCATACTGTTATGTCTGAGCAGGTTTTAATTTACCCAGATATTCAATATGATTCGAATGTCCCTGATAAGGATCAACTCTTTCCTTAGAACTTAAGAGAATTTCTAAGGATTGGTTTAATAAAATTCATAATATTATTCTATAAAACACTATGTTCACAATCTAAAAAGTGTCATCTACTCAGAATCTTCACCAATCCCCAAGCACAAATCTGTTCCTCTAAACTGCAGGAAACGACAGCAGTACTTAAAGGATCTGAACCTGATAGAGGATCAAGTAAACTGAAACTTGCTTGTTCAGGATTTGATCTATGCTGTTAATACATTTTTAAACCACATGAATTTCTAAAATTTCAATGAAAAAAGACAAGACTATGATTAACTGTTTGGTAACTGCCCAGGGAAATAGGCTGAAGCAGCCGGGGGGAGCACTGCGGGTTTCGAAGCTGTCTGTAATGCTCCTCCTACAGTGCCATCTTTCTGCTGGTCTGCAAATGAGGACAAAAAATGATTATTTGTATTCACTTACGTCTATATAAAACATTTAATTAAATCAGAGTGTACACATCCATTTCAGAAATGTCTTCTCACCTGCATTATTAAATAGATTCTGGCTGAGCCCACGTAAAGGAATGCTACCTTCCCTTTTCTTCAGATATTTGGATTCCAGCCCTAAATTTTCACCACTTAAAAAGAAAATAGTAGTTATTTACTTATTTTAACGAAGTCTTATTTTCTCTTTAGAAGTTAATTTTGAAGGTTCATCTAATCTATATACATATACCCTATTTATAATTAAATTACATTTATAGCTTTGTTCAAAACAAATCACATTCTTCACTGGTTTCTTAAGCAAATAATTTATTCATAAGCCAAAGTACCCTTCTTCCCAGTAAAGAGTAAGTCATAATAAATAATACTAAAACTACTGGAATAAGGAATGTGGGGGAAATGAAAATTCTGTGACTACTACATAATTTTAAAGAGTGGCACGTAAGTGATACACAATGGAAGAAAAATATACAGGTTCATGCTAGAGAATATTATTATTTAATAATTTCTATCTCATCTTGTATTTAAAATGAATAAGATTTCTTTTAGCTCTTCAAAATTTTGTAGTGCTTCAAAGTTATAATTATTAAATATACACATTGTACAATAATGAATTCTAATCAGATGAATACAAATATGAACTTTGGAAAAAAGGGGGGAGCATTTCTGTAGTTGTATTTGTCCCCTTTCTACCACTATACTGCTTCTATCTAAATTCGTTCACTGTTAAAGTTGCGCTAGTAGTATACTTGTAACAAGTTCAAGACTTGCAAAACAATGACATTATATCCTCAAAATGAAATAATGGTCCTTTCCCAACTTTCTGAAAAGAATTAAGTAGTTGAAGAGGTATTTTTTTCAATTTTAACTTTTTTTCTTTAATCTTTGATATCCATTGCCACTTTTTACTACCTGACAACAAATGAAAGAACAAACCAATTCTAAACAGAAAAAATTCAAAATAGCTGAAAAGTCCTAATTTTGCGGACACACGATTATGTTTGATTTTGTACAAACATGATCGTCTTATGTTCTTCAAGCAAAATTGCTCTTGGTGTATATGATGGAGTTAAAGATAAAAATTATGATGTTCTACCACTAATATGAATTCCAGGTGCTCTGCCTGTGAGATAAATATAACACATGTATACATTTCAGGGCTTCAAAGAATTCTGACGTTTTTAAAAAAGGGAGATGCAAAAACATTAACTATTTTAATACTCATCTTGGTGTCAATTTTAAAGGAGCCAGTGAATAAAGTCTAGAAAGCTGCGATAAGAAGCCTCTCTGAGACATGTTAGTAATTTAGTTTGCAACATGTTGGGATGGTAATAGCTCACGATAATGAGTGCCAGCAGGCAGGCCTTAAAGCCACTAAATTTTAAGTAAATAAGGAAGCATGATGATAAGAAAACAATATTACAAACATGAAGACTACCCTACCCAGAGAGACAAATTTGCATACATGAGTTGTTTAATTTAGCCACAACTCTCTGATTCAATAAACTTCACTATGCAAAACCTGTTTAAGATCTAAAAAATGGGCAAGGAATCTGAGTAGGCAAAACAGAAGTCACAAATTGGCATTACAGCTTATGTATGTCAGCTATCGGACAATCTCATAAGCCTTTTTACTCTTATTCACCAAGGAATTCTAACCGGTTTCTCGGATTACTTTACACTGGAACAAATAATTCAGGAAAATGGAAAGCTTCCAGAGACAGACATAACCATAAAGGAAAACAAAAACAAAACAGCTAACTACGAGGAATTAAAAAGATTTCTATCTACATGCCCAAGAATATTTACAAGGGCGATCTTCAGTTACGTACGAAAATCTCTTAAAAAATAAAATTTTACTATATGTCTAACTGTCTCCTACAGTTTTAAAAGATATGAGAAACTTCTTTCTTATAGCTAAAAGTATTTTAACTTAAGTTCCACTGATCAGTAACTTAAAATGTCACAAATAATTAAGCAGTCATTGTAGCTTTCAAGCACTGATAAAATTCTTTACGATGACTTTCAAAATTGTAAACATTAAATTCTAAGTCAACAAGTACTTACTTTTCCTTGTCAGTTGAGCAAGGCATATTAACAGTTGTTCCTGACTGAACATCTCCTAGTGATGTGTTTGGTTTTGTAAACTGCAAGTTAAAATGAACCTGTGAAGAGGGAAAACATCTCATGTAACTGAATGAGTGAGAACTGAGACAGTTCTCAATGGAGATAGGCGGTTAAACTGTTTTGCAATAAATCTAGACCATGAAAATACAGGTCCAACCTATATTTTCTGACACAAGCACATTCGACTGAGAAGATTTAATAAAAAGAATTCCATTTCTCCTTACCAAAAAAGTCCCTGTCATAGAAGCAAGAGGAAGAGCACGAAATAATTCTCTTAACAATTATTTTGAAACATAAAGTGAACACTGACACATCTAAATAAATGTTCCAGTGCTATAAGTGACGAAGTTCCAGAATGACGCATTTACCTTATGCATTCTGCAATTTCTTCCCTTTTCAAGAAGTTTCAAAGCCTGTTATATTTATTTAAGGATTCTAACTAGCGCTACCAATTCAAATTTTGAAATAGTCAAAGTAATCCAAGAATCTATGCTGTATTTCTTGCAAGAAGCAAAATGACTGGCCATAGTAGACATTCATTAAATATTTATTGGATGAATGAATTCATGGCTACTATTGTTTTGAAAGACAAAGGAGAAGTTACTTTTTTAAAATTGAGATTACGCTTTAAAATTATCTAGTGTTCTTTCTATTGGTTAGCATGGCACAATTTTTTAAAATACGTTTACATATTCTTTCAGCATGATTTTATTTCTTGCATTTAACTCACGTTACTTTACATCCTCACAGTTGAACATCTATTTAAATGTACTGAATCTTGACAGTAACATTTTAAGACATCAGTTATATCACAGATTGAATGTCATGAAATAAAATTATTTTTTTAATTGCAACTAAAAAGAACATGTTTTAATTGCCATAGCTGCTACCACAAGACTACTTAGATCAGCTCTCCAAACTAGGCAGTGAATACAACTATGCATAAAGATGTAAGAAAAAAAAATCTTATAGACTTTTTTTTTTTTTTTTTTTTGCTGATGAAGATTTGCCCTGAGCTAACATCTATGCCAATTTTCCTCTATTTTGTATGTGCGTTGCTGCCACACCATGGCTGATGAGTGGTGTAGGTCTACACCTGGGATCCGAACCAGCGAATCCAGGCCATCTAAGTGGAGCATGCAAACTTAACCACTACACCACGGGGTCAGTCCCTATTTAAATTTTTAATCTCATTCATTAATTGGTATTTTGAGAACATTTTATTATTAATAATAGATAACATAAAACACTTAGGAAGCAGTAATCATGTACAAGGCACTATTCTAAGCAAAGGCATTAACTCACTTAGCCCTCACTATAATCCCGTAAGGTAGATAAAATTATTGCTCTATTTCACAAGTAGAGAAACTGAAGCATGAGAGCTAGATGTTGTTTTCTGCTTGTTTTTCAGTGGCTTGACCAACTTCACATTGTTAGAAGCAGGATTTAAACTCTAACATCAGATTCCACTTTCTTAACCACTAAACTATACGTATATAATATAGTAGTTGAGTACTATATGCATACAATTCAGAGATAAATAAATATTCCTTATTAGAGATTCAAGTTCAAAGTGTTTTGTTTGTTTTAGGTTTTTTAAAAAAAACTATTGGGGACACATGATCAAAAGAATATGGAGAGATCAATGATACAGGAAACAGTTAAATTCTTGCTCGTATGGTTAAGAACGTCATTGTCATAATGATTCCTCTGATGCCAGAAGAGCTCATAAGAAAGGTAACCTCATTATTTTATAAGTCATATGCAAACCTACCAAGTAGGTAACTACCTGTAGTAGTTCCTGTCCTTATTTTGGACAACATATATATTCCTGGAAAGCTGTTTAGAATAAAAAAGCAAGTGTGAATTCAATCATAATTCTAAAGAAAAAACTGATCCCAGGATGCAATCACACTTGAGTATACTGGTATTTATTAGAACACAAGAGTGCAATCACACTTGAGTATACTGGTATTTATTAGAACACAAGAGTATTCCGGGGCTGGTCCCGCAGCATAGTGGTTAAGTTTGGTGCACTCTGCTTTGGTGGCCAACTTCACAAGATCAGATCCTGAGTGTGGACCTACACCACTCGTCAAGCCATGTCATGGCAGAGACCCACATACAAAATAGAGGAAAACTAGGAGAGATGTTAGCTCAGGACTAATATTCCTCAAGCAAAAGCAGAGGAAGATTGACAATGGATGTTAGCTCAGAGGGAATCTTCCTCACCAAAAAAAGAGAGAAAACAATAGTATTTCTTTGAATATATATATTTAATTTTCTTTAATAGGCAGTGCAAAAAAACCCAATTAAATGCATCTGAATAGTCTTTACATAATAATATGCTAAGCATAAAAAATCAAGTTTAATTCTCATTTCACTGAGAATCCTCAACAGCTTCAGATGATAATTAATAAGGCTAAAGCTAAAGAGAAGCACTTGCTTAAGCAACGCAGCCAACTTATTTTTAGGGGAGACCAAAACTAATTTGACAAAGTGTTTATAATACGAGTCTCAAAGTCCTCAATTCTATCTTTTATAATATTCTTTCCAAAAATATTTGTCTCTATGATTTAGGACAAGATCAATTTGGACCTGAAGTTAGGAATGAAAATAGAATCAGTGGCAGCTCTGTGTGGATTAAATTATTGTGAAAACAAAATTATAACACACATGAAAACAATACATAAATCTAAGATATTAGTAATAGTAATATGGACGAACAACTCAAGTGGGTTGAAAAAAGTCTTAGCAAATAAATCAAGATTTGGAAGGACAACTAGGCATATGTTATTTGAGATAATGTTGCCAGAACTACATTTTAAAATTTGCTATAATCCTGCCCTACTAGACCTTTAAATCCTGGCAATGGAATCTAAAAATGTCACCATAGCTAATACACCACAGAGTTGCAAAAGATATAAACAGACGAATGAATAAAAATGGAGAGGCTTGATAAATAGATAGAAATGGAGCAAGTCCACCTCATCGGGACCTAAGAATGGCTGAGCCAGCACTGGCGGGGTGCTTTGGGCCCATGGGCAGTAGGGTGTGTAAGCCACAGCAAACTTGTGCCTCTGGGCCATCTGAAACAGCCACACAGGGCATCTGCCCCACATTCCAACACCTAAAATGACTGTGCACTTGCCTGAGGACGGCCCAACCCATCTGCACTCCTGAGAGAACCACCAATAGCTGCACACTCCAGAGAGTGGCGGCTGAGGCCTGCAGCAATGGTAAGCCCAAGTCTAGCAACCAGCAACACTGGGTACGCAACTTGCTTTAAAGCAAAACAGCTGTAGCTGTGTGCTATTGGACCTCACGGCCAGCTCTGCCAGGGCTTGCCCCACCCAATAAAGTGACCACAGCAGCTGCACATGGCTGAACATTACAACCAGCTGGCCCAGGGGCCAGCCTAACATACCCATGCGACCATAGCAAAAGCAAGCCCACCACAACAGAAGGGCACACATAGTGCGGACAGGGGACACTCCTGGAACATTTGGAACAGGTGACAAGAGGAAGTCACACAGCTGGCCCCCAAAAAAGGGATCTCTTATGTAAGGCTATATGTCCAAAATCAGGAGATGTAGCTTCTCTATCTAATACATAGATATAAACGCAGAGAAGTTGGCAAAATGAGGAGAAAAAGGAGTATGTTCCAGATAAGGGCAGAGGACAAATCCTCAGGAAAAAAACTAAATGAAACAGAGATAAACAATCTACCTGATAAAATGTACAAAATAATAGTCATAAGGATGATTACGTTCTTAGGAGAATAGATGAACACAGTGAGAAATTCAACAAAGAACTGGAAAATATAAAAAAGAGCCACTCAGAACTGAAAAATACAAAAATGGAAACGAAAATTTCACTAGAGGGAATCAACAGCAGAGCAGATGACACAGAAGAACGAATCAGTGATCTGGATGAAAGAGTAGAGGAAATCATCCAAGCTGAACAGGAAACAGAAAAAAGAATTAAAAAGAACAAGGACAGTCTAAGGGACAGTCTAAGTCTGGGGCAACATCAAGCATACTAACATCCACATTATAGGTGTCCCAGAAGAAGAGAGAGAGAAATGGGCAGAGAACTTATTTAAAGAAATAATGGCTGAAAACTTCCCTACTCTAAGGAAGGAAACAGACATCCGTGTATAGAAAGCACAGAGAGCACAAAACAAGATGGACCCAAAGAGCCCCACACCAAGACACATTATAATTAAAATGCCAAGAATTGAAGATAAAGAAAGAATCTTAAAAGCTGCAACAGAAAGGCAATACATACAATACATACAATACATACATAAACATACAAAAGAAACCCCACTGGGCTATCAGCTGACTTCTCAGCAGAAACCTTACAGGCTAGAAGGGAGTGGCATGATAAATTCACAAAGTGCTGACAGGAAAACAAGCTAGTCAAAAAGACTCTACCTGGCAAAGCAATCATTAAGAATGGAAGGAGAGATAAAGAGTCTCCCAGAAAAGCAAAAACTACAGGAGTTTATCACCAAGAAAACCGGCCTTACAAGAAAATTAAGGGACTTATTTAAGTTGAAAAGAAAAGACCACAAATAGGACTAAGAAAATTATCAAAGAAAAATAATCACTGGTAAATGCACATATACATTAAAGGCAGTGGATTAACCACCTGTAAAGGTCAAACAACAAAAGTACTAAAAATATCTATCTCCATGATAAGAGGTTAATGGATACGCACACACAAAAAAATAGGTAAAATACGACATCAAAACCATAAAATGAGGAGGGAGGGGGGAAGTAAAAGTGTAGGGTGTTTAGTAAGACATCAAACTTAAGATATCATTAACTTAATGTAGATTATTTTCATAGGTTATTATATATGAACCTCATGGTAATCACAAACCAGAACCTATAATAAATACACAAAAAATAAAGAGGAAGGAACAGAAACGTTATACTAAAGAAAGCCATCAAATCACAAGAGAAGAGAGCAAGAGAAGAACTACTAAAACACCCAGAAAAAAAGTAACAAAATGACAATGAGTACATATTTACCAATAGCTACTTTAAATGTCAGTGAACTAAAAGCTCCAATCAAAAGACATAGGGTGGTCAATTGGATAAAAAAACAAGACCCATATACACGCTGCAAACAAGAGACACACTTCAGACCTAAAGACACTCAAACTGAAAGTGAAGGGATGGAAAAAGATACTCCATGCAAATGGAAATGAAAAGCAAGCTTGGGGAGCAATACTTACATCAAACAAAACAGACTTTAAAACAAAAACTGTAACAAGAGACAAAGAGGGCATTACATATGATAAAGAGAACAATCCAACAAGAGGACATAATGCTTGTAAATAACTATGCACCCAACATAGGAGCACCTAAATATATAAAGCAACTATTAATAGACATACAAGGAAAAATTTATATTAACAATAAGACTTTAACACTCCATTTATATCAATGGATATATCATCCAAACAGAAGATCAATAAGGAAACAGTGGCCTTAAATGACACAATAGACCAAATGGACTTAGTAGATATATACAAAACATCCCATCCAAAAACTGCAGAATACACATTCTTTTCGAATGCACATGGAACATTCTCCAGGATAGATTACATATTAGGCCAGAAAACAAGTCTTAATAAATTTACCAAGATCGAAATAAAACCAAGCATCTTTTCTGACCATGACAGTATGAAACAAGAAATCAACTACAAGAAGAAACTGGGAAAGCCACAAGTATGTTGAGATTAAACAAAATGCTACTGACAACTATTCAGTCAACAGAGAAATCAAAAAATACCTGAAGACAAATGAAAACTAACAGACAAATACCAAAACTCACAAGATACAGCAAAAGTAGTACTAAGGAAATTTTACAGTAATAGAGCCCTACTTCAAAAACAAGAAAAATCTCAAATAAATAATCTAATGATACACCTAAAGGAACTAGAAAAAGAAGAACAAACAAAGCAGCCCAAAATGAGTAGAAGGAAAGAAATAATAAAAATCAGAGTGGAAATAAATGAGACTAAAAAAAAAAAAAGCCACAAAAAAAGTCAATGAAACTAAGAGCTGGTTCTTCGAAAAGACAAACAACATTGACAAACCTTTGGCTAGACTCACCAAGAAAATAAAGAGAAGGCTGAAATAAAATCAGAAATGAAAGAGGAGAAATTACAATGGACATCACTGAAATACAAAGGATTATAAGAGAATACTATGAAAAGCTATACATCAACAAATCGCATAATATGGAAGAAATGGACAAATTCTTAGAATCATACAACTTTCCAAAACTGAATCAAATAAAAACAGAGAACCTGAATAGACTAATCACTGGGAGGGAGATCAAAATAGTAATCAAAAACCTGCCAAAAGACAAAAGCCCAGGAGCATACGACTTCCCTGGTGAATTCTACCAAAGCTTCAAAGAAGTCTTAATACCTATCCTTCTCAATCTCTTCCAAAAAGTTGAAGAGGAGGAGATGCTTCCTAATTCATTCTATGAGGCCAACATTACCCTGATACCAAACCAGATAAGGACAAGACAGAAAAAGAAAATTACAGGTCAATATTACTGATGAACACAGATGCAAAAATTCTCAACAAAATGCTAGCAAATCAAATACAATAATACCTTAAAATGGTCATATACCATGATTAAGTGTGATTTATTCCAGAGATGTGAGGATGGTTCAAGATCCACAAATCAATCAACATGATACTCCACATTAACAAAATGAACAATAAAAATCACATGATCATCTCAATAGAAGCAGAGAAAGCATTTAACAAGATACAGCATCCATTTATGATAAATACTGAATAAAATGGGTATAGAAGGAAAGTACGTCAACATAATAAAGCCCATATATGGCAAACCCACAGCCAACACCATACTCAATTGTGAAAACCTGAAAGCTATCCTTTTAAGGACAGGAACCAGACAAGGATGCCCACTTTTACCACTCTTATTAAACATAGTATCACAAGTCCTAGCCAGAGCAATCAGGCATAGAAAGAAATAAAAGGGATCTACATGGGAAACGAAGAAGTAGAAGTGTCATTATTCACAGATGAAATGAGTTTACATATAGAAAACCCTAAAGAATCCACCAAAAAACTAACAGAAATAATAAACATACAGTAAAGTTGCAGGGGACAAAATCAACATACAAAAATAAATTGCATTTCCATACACTAACGATGAAATCACAGAAAGAGAAATTAAGAATAGAATCCAATTTACACTTACAACAAACAGAATAAAATACCTACAGAAAAATTTAACAAGAGGTGAAAAGATCTGTACCCTGAAAACTATAAAACACTTTTGAAAGAAACTGAAGAAGACACAAACAAATGGAAAGAGATTCCATGCCCATGGATTAGAAGAATTAACGCAGTTAAAATGTCCATCCTTCCTAAAGCAATCTACAGATTCAATGCAGTCCGTATCAAAATCCCAACATTTTTCACAAAAATAGAACAAAGAATCCTAAAATTCATATGGAACAACAAAAGACCCCAAATAGCCAAAGCAATCCTGAGAAAGAAGAACAAAGCTGGAGGTATCACACTCCCTGATTTCAAAATACAATACAAAGTTACAGTAACCAAAACACCATGGTATTGGCACAAAAACCAGACACACAGATCAAAGGAAGAGAACTGAAAGCCCAGAAATAAACCCATGTATCTATGGACAGCTAATTTTTGACAGGGGAGCCAAGAACATACAACAGAGAAAGGAAAGTCTTTTCCATAAACGATGTTGGGAAAACCAGACAGCCACCTGCCGAAGAATGAAAATAGACCATTATCTTACACCATACACAAAAATTCACTCAAAATGGATTAAAGATTTGAATGTAAGACCTTAAACTATAAAACTTCTACAAGAAAACATAGGTATATGCTCTTTGACATCGGTCTTAGTAGTATCTTTTTGAATACCATTTCTCATCAGGAAAGGGAAACAAAAGAAAAAATAAACAAATGGGATTACATCAAACTAAAAAGCTTCTGCACAGCAAAGAAAACCATCAACAAAACAAAAAGACAACCTAACAATTGGGAGAAAATTATTTGATAAGGGGTTAATATCCAAAATATATAAAGAACTCATGTAACTCAACAACAAAAACAAAAAACCAACTAAAAATGGGCAAAAGATCTGAACATTTTTCCAAAAATGTACAGATGGCCAACAGGCACATGAAAACAAGTTCAACATCACTAATTATTAGGGAAGTGTAAATCAAAAGTACAATGAGATATCACCTCATGTCCGTCAGAATGGCTATAATTAATAAGACAAGAAATAAGAAGTGTTGGGAGGGCCCAGTGGTGCAGCAGTTAAGTTCACATGTTCTGCTTCGGCAGCCTGAGGTTCGCTGGTTTGGATCCCGGGTGCAGACCTATGCACTGCTTGTCAAGCCATGCTGTGGCAGGCGTCCCACATATAAAGTAGAGGAAGGTGGGCATGGATGTTAGTGCAGGGCCAGTCTTCCTTGGCAAAAAGAGGAAAAACTGGCAGCTGATGTCAGCTCAGGGCTAATCTTCCTCAAAAAAACCCAAAATAAAATTAAAAATAAATAAGCGTTGGAGAGGCTGTGAAGAAAAGGGAACCCTCATACACTAGTGGTGGGAATGCAGCCATTAGGGAAAACAGTATGGAGATTCCTCAAAAAATTAGAAACAGAAATACCAGATGATCCAGCTATTCCACTTCTGGCTATTTATCCAAAGAATATGAAAACACTAAATCAAAATAATAATTTCTACCCCTATGTTCATTGAAGTATTATTCATAACAGTCAAGACTTGGAAACAACCTAAGTGCCCATCAATGGATGAATGGATAAAGAAGATGTGGTGTATATACACTACTCAGTCATAAAAAAAGATGAAATCTTGCCAGTTGCAAGAACATGGGTAGACTTTGAGGGTATTATGCTAAGCAAGAGAAAGTCAAATACTATATGATTTCACTCATACGTGGAAGATAAAAACAACAACAAACACACACAGATATGATACCGGGTCAACACAAGGTTGACATAAGAGAAGCTATATTGTAGAAAGGAAACCATATTGTAACTTTAAATGACCTCTGACTGACTAACTCAGATATGCTCTGTAGATTTCGTGTCCCCCCTCAGCTGCTTTAAGATGGTAACTTTGTTCTTTTGAGTTCCTTAGGAATGTGATGACCCCTGGGCAGAGAGCCTATGCTGATAGCCATCATCAATGACAACTGAAAGATCAGGGTATAGGGCATTGCTCTATTCTCTGATGCATATCCAGTAACACAAAGGACTATCAGGAACTGGGACCAGATGTCTCCTCCCACCGAGAGACCAGCCGCCTCCCCTACCTGCAGAATAGCCCCATATATAACTGGCCTGTAGTCTTTGTTCTGTGAGATGGTTCTTTTGGACATGACTTGGCCATCTTCCCTCTTGCCAGCAAGCGTAATAAAGTCCTTTCTCTCCTATCACCTTGCCTCTTGACTACTGGCATGTCATGAGGCCAGCAGACGACCCCCCTTGGGCGGTAAGAGATATACAGATTAGATTGGTGGTTACCAGAGGGGAACAGTGGAAGGAGGGAAAAAGGGTGACTGAGCATATGTGTACAGTGATGGATGGTAATTAGTCTTTGGATGGTGAACATGATGTAATCTATGCAGAAATCCAAATATAATGAAGTACACCTAAACTTCATATAATGTCATGAACCAACGTTACCTCAATTAAAAAAAAATGGAGAGAGTGTCATGGCAGAGTGAGCTTGCCTGGGACTCTCGCCCCTCTAACATACAACAAAAAGGAGAAACCATATTCCAACAGAAAATATTCTAATAGCACAGGAATACTTGGAGACCCACAGCAGCCAAATGAAAGAGGGCAGAGAGGCTGAAGCCCCCCTTGGAGGAGCTGGAACGGGGTAAGAGAGAACTTGGATTCCTCCCCTAAAGCCTGGGATCACTGCCACGGGAGGCTCCATAAGGGAAGGAGCAGGAGAGGGGCCGCTCATCTGCAGGATCACCCAGGACTCCCTAGCACCCTTGCAGCCCAGACAGAAGCCCTGTAACAGGGTGAAAGCTTTTGCATGGGGTGACCTCATCAAGCCAAGACCCCAGGAGACCAGATAGCGAGAGCTGGTCTGGAATCCTGGGTCTGCGCACAAGAGAAAGTGCCCCACCCCCCCAGCCAGCGCTGTGCCATGACATCTCAGCTGAAGGCGGAGGGCTCAGAATATGCAGCTCTCAACTCCCATCTAGTGGCAACAGGCTGTAACTGCAAGCGAATAAAAGCACTATGAGGAAAAATCGTTCTTCTAGCATCAAACAATTCATAAAAGCTCCAGACGAGAAGGAAAACAATAATAACACAGAATTATGTCCTGAGGACTTGGAAATAGGTAAACTAAACGACAAAGAATTCAGAATAGCTACGGTCAAAAAAACTGAATGAGGTAAAGGAGAATATAGAGAAACAAGTCGAGTTCTGGAGTTACTGCATAAAAGAGATTGGAACTATAAAGAAGAAATAATGAGAAAAACTAGAGATGAAAAATACAACGGAAGAAATAAAATATAATACAGATTCCCTGAATGCCCACATGGACGCCACAGAGGAGCAAATCAGCATAATCGAAGAGAGGTTGAATGGCTCCATACAGAGGAAGAGAGAGAACAAAGAATAAAAAGCAATGAAGAAGATCTCTGAGAAATAGCCGACTCAATGAGTATAATGATAACTAATTATAGTTATCCCCAAGGGCAAAGAAAAGGAGAATGGAGCAGAAAGCGTGCTCAAAGAAATAATAGCAGAGAGTTTCCCAAATCTAGGGAATGAGAGAGAAATGTGTGTGGAAGAAGCTTCCAGATCTCCTAGATATGTCAATGTAAAACGCCCTACTGCAAGGCATATAGTAGTAAAACTGGCAAAACTGAATGACAAAGAAAGAATACTCAGGGCAGCAAGGCAGAAGAAAATAACCTACAAAGGAACCCCTATCAGACCTTCAGCAGACTTCTCTGCAGAAACCTTAGTAGCTAGGAGAGATTGGAATGACATATTCAAAACTTTGAAGGATAAACATCTTCAGCCAAGAATACTCTATCCAGCAAAAATATCATTCAGATATGAGGGAGAAGTTAAATCTTTCCCAAACAAACAAAAGCTAAGGGACTTTGTAGCCAGGAGACACCCCCTACAAGAAATCCTCAAGAAGGCCCTCAGACCTGGAAAAAGAAAAACAGGGAGAAAGGGGTCACAAAACACAGAGTAAGGAGACAAATAGATAGAATCAGAAAAGGATAGCAAATATTCAACTATAGCATTAGGCTAAAGGGAAGGAAAACACCAAAAACAAAGACAATCTTGTCACTTTAACCACAAACTCACATCACAAGTTGGAATAAGAGATGACAATAATAACCTGTGAGAGGAGGAGGAAAGGGACTGAATCAGTTTAGGCTAAGGAAATAAGAGGCCACTAGAAAATGGACTATGTTATGCATGAGATTCTGAATACAAACTTCAGGGTAGCCACTAAACTACAAAACAGAAGAGAGGCACAAAAAATAAATAAGGAAAAAGCAAAGAAACCCAGCATAAGAAACTGCAGCAGTCAACGGGTAGGCCAAAACACACAGGATGAGAAACAAAGGAAACACAGGAAAACCAGAAAACAAGTGACAAAATGACAGCATTAAGCCCTCATGCATCAAGAATCACCCTCAATGTAAACGGATTGAACTCTCCAATAAAAAGACACAGAGTGGCAAGATGGATTAAAGAACAAGATCCAACAATCTGTTGCCTCCAGGAAACACATCTGAGCTCCAATGATAAATACAGGCTCAGAGTGAAGGGGTGGAAGACGATACTCCAAGCTAAAGGCAAACAAAAGAAAGCAGGTGTTGCAATACTTACATCAGACAAAGTAGATTTCAAGACAAGGCAGGTAAAGAGAGACATAGAGGGGCAGTATATAATGATCAAAGGGACACTACATCAAGAAGAAATAACCCTTATAAATATCTATGCACCCAACACAGGACCACCAAAGTTCATAAAGAAACTATTAACAAACCTGAAAGAAGACATCAAAAGTAACACAATAGTAGGGGACCTCAACACCCCACTCACATCACTGGACAGATCACCCAGACAGAAAATCAACAAGGAAACAGTGGAATTAAATGAAAAGCTAAAACAGTTGGACTTAACATACATATATAGAACACTCCATCCAAAAACAGCAGAATACACATTCTTCTCAAGTGCCCACAGGACATTCTCAAGGATACACCATGTGTTGGGAAACAAGGCAAGCCTCTATAAATTCAAAAAAATTGATATAGTAACAAGCATCTTCTCTGATCATAATGCTATAAAGCTAGAAAGTAATTACAAGAAAAAAGCTCTGAAAGGGACAAAGATGTGGAGACTAAACAATATGCTATTGAACAAGCAATGGATCATTGAAGAAATTGAAGAAATAAAAAAAATCTGGAGACAAATGACAATGATAACATGCCATACCAACTCATACGGAATACAGAAAAAGCTGTATTAAGAGGGAAATTTATCGCAATCCAGGCAACCTTAAGAAACAAGAAAAAACCCAAATAAGCAATCTCAAATTATACCTAACTGAATTACAGAAAGAAGAACAAAGCCCAAAGTCAGCACTAGGAGAGAAATAATAAAAATCAGAGCAGAAACAAATGCTTTTGAAACAAAAAAGGCAGTAGAAAGGATCAATGAAACAAAAAGCTAGTTCTTTGAGAAGATAAATAAAAGTGACAAACCCCTAGCCAGACTTACAAAGAAAAAAAGAGAGAAAGCTCAAATAAACAAAATCAGAAATGAAAGAGGAGAAATAACAGACTCCGCAGAAATACGTTGGATTATAAAGAGAATACTACGAAAAACTATATGCCACCAAAATGGATAACCTAGAGGAAATGGATAAATTCTTAGACTCTTACAATCTCCCAAAGCTAAGTCAAGAAGAAGCAGACAATCTGAATAGACCAATCACAAGGAAAGAGATTGAAACAGCAATCAAAACCATCCCAAAAAATAAAACTCCAGGACCAGACAGCTTTCCTGGGGAATTCTACCAAACTTTCAAAGAGGATTTAACACCTATACTTTTCAAGCTGTTCAAAAAAATTAGGGAGGATGGGACACCTCCTAACCCACTCAACAAGGCCAACATCACGCTGATACCAAACCCTGACAAGGACAGCACAAAAAAAGAAAACTAAAGGCCAACATTGCTGATGAACATAGATGCAAAAATTCTCAACAAAATTTTGGCAACTCGAATTGGGCAATACATCAAAAGGATCATACATCATGATCAAGAGGGATTCCTACCAGGGACACAAGGATGGTTCAACATCTGCAAATCAATCAACGTGATACACCACATCAGCAAATTGAGGAATAAAAACCACATGATCATCTCAATAGATGCAGAAAAAGCATTTGACAAGATCCAACAGCCATTTATGATAAAAACTCTGAACAAAATGGGGCTAGAAGGAAATTACCTCAACATAAGAAAGGCCATACGTGACAAACCCACAGCCAACATCATACTCAATGAGCAAAAAATTAGCACCATCCTTCCGAAAACAGGAATTAGACAGGGATGCCCTCTATCACCACTCTTATTCAACGTAGTACTGGAGGTTTTGGCCAGAGCAATTAGGCAAGAGAAAGGAATAAAAGGAATCCAAATAGGGAGGGAAGAAGTGAAACTCTCGCTGTTTGCAGACGACATGATCTTATATATAGAAAACCCCGAAGAATCCATTGGAAAACTTCTAAAAATAATCAACAACTACAGCAAAGCTGCAGGGTACAAAATCAACTTACATAACTCAGTAGCATTTCTATACTCTAATAACGAACTAACAGAAAAAGAACTCAAGAACACAATACCATTCACAATCACAACAAAAAGAATAAAATACCTCGGGGTGAATTTAACTAAGGAAGTGAAAGACCTACACAACGAAAACTACAAGGCTTTCCTGAAAGAAATGGATGACAACATAAAGAGATGGAAAGACATTCCATGTACATGGATTGGAAGAATAAACATAGTTAAAATGTCCATACTACCTAAAGCAATCTACAGATTCAATGCAATCCCAATGAGAATCCCAATGACATTCTTTACAGAAATACAACAAAGAATCCTAAAATTCATGTGGGGCAACAAAAGACCCCGAATTGCTAAAGCAATTCTGAGAAAAAAGAACAAAACTGGAGCCATCACAATCTACAAAGCTACAGTAATCAAAACAGCATGGTACTGGTACAAAAACAGGTGAACAGATCAATGGAACAGAATTGAAAGCCCAGAAATAAAATCACACATCTATGGACAGCTAATCTTCAACAAAGGAGCTGAGGGCATACAATGGAGAAAAGAAAGTCTTTTCAACAAATGGTGCTGGGAAAACTCGAAAGCCACATATAAAAGAATGAAAATTGACCATTCTTTTTCACCATTCACAAAAATAAACTCAAAATGGATCAAAGACCTAAAGGTAAGACCTGAAACCATAAGGCTTCTAGAAGAAAATATAGGCAGTACACTCTTTGACATCAGTATTAAAAGGATCTTGTCGGATGCCATGTCTTCTCAGAGAAGGGAAACAATAGAAAGAATAAACAAAGGGGACTTAACCAGACTAAAGAGCGTCTTCAAGGCAAGGGAAAACAGGATTGAGACAAAAAAAACAACCCACTAACTGGGAAAAAATATTTGCAAGTCATACATCCGACAAAGGGTTAATTTCCATAATATATAAAGAACTCACATAACTCAACAACAAAAACTCAAACAAACCGATCAAAAAATTGGCAGGAAACATGAACAGACATTTCTCCAAAGAAGATATACGGATGGTCAACAGGCACATGAAAAGATGTTCATCATCACTGATCATCAGGGAAATGGAAATCAAAACTACACTAAGATATCACCTTACACCCATTAGAATGGCAAAAATATCCAAAACAAATGTAACAAATGTTGGAGAGGCTGTGGAGAAAAAGGATCCCTCATACACTCCTGGTGGGAATGCAAACTGGTACAGCCACTATGGAGATTTCTCAAAAAATTAAAAATAGAAATACCATATGACCCAGCCACCCCCCTACTGGGTTTCTATCCAAAGAGCTTGAAGTCAGCAATTCCAAAAGTCCCATGCACCCCTATGTTCATTGCAGCATTATTTACAATAGCCGAGACATGGAAGCAACCTTGGTGCCCATCAACTGATGACTGGATAAAGAAGATATGGTATATATATACAATGGAATACTACTCAGCCATAAAAAAGAATAAAATTGTCCCATTCACAACAACATGGATGGACCTTGAGGGAATTGTTAAGTGAAATAAGCCAGATAGAGAAGGACAACCTCTGTATGATTCTGCTCACATAAGGAATTTTAAACATGTAGACAAAGAGAACAGATTAGTGGCTACCAGAGGAAAGCGGGGGTCGGGGGTGGGCACAAAGGGTGAAGGGGTGTACTTACAACATGACTGACAAACAGTAATGTACAACTGAAATTTCACAAGATTGTAAACTATCATAAACTCAATAAAAATTAACAAAAAAATGGAGACACTGAATAGGAATAAATAAAGTTTAAGCACAATGATGTCCAGGTTTTTATAAATTACAGTGACTCAAGAAATATCATACAGTGCATATAATACTTACTATAAACATATATACTAGATATTTAGTAATATATTCATCTTGTACATTATCTAATACTTACCAATTGATCAATGAATAAATTAATTTTTAAAAATTGAAAAATATGTGTATGTTAATAAGTTGCTATATTTTTCAATAAAAGTATTAGTTAATTTGGCTACCTTTGGTCCTGAAACTGGGTGGATGGTATTTTTGGCAGATATAGGATGAGGAAAGGTATTCTGGAATGCAAATGCAGAGGAGACAGGATAACCCATCCCACAAGATGGGTAAGTCAGTCTACCATCAACCTAAAACCAAAAACATGAAAAAGGTTAAGGATGAGAAATTAGTTCTAAATAGTATATGCTGATCCAGGAGCCGTTAGCATCTGTTATAACTAATAGTTAAGAGCACTATTTCTGAGACCAATTTTGTTTATCCTAACACCACAAAACCCTGCTTTATTATACAGCATGAGGCTGGGGTACCTTTGGCCCACAGGGCTTTTCAATGTGGCTGTGTAAGCTCAGACAAAACAAACCACTGGACCTGCCTTTGAGATGAGTTAAAACAAAGACCCCCGGACCATGTTGGTTCCCTCGAGGCTTCCCATTCCTAAAAAGGGGGGGATAGGGAAGGGAGTCATAGATCAATAGGCCAATCAGGGATTTTAGAAATAAAAATAATTTTCTGCCAGACTGAGTTAAGATCAAGATCTGTGTTCTTAAATGGACCACTTGAGACAATAATTTACTTTGCTACTAATTCTCAACATAGTGATACCACCATTAACCAACGTCGCAAAACCAGTTTATTTTTATAACAGGACAATTGAAACACAAATCTTAAAAAGCAACTGTGTACATCAATGGCTGCTTGATAAAAATATCTTTCACCCAGCTATTTACCATCAGTCATTAAGGTTAAGCCTGTCAAGTTCTTTCAAGTTTGAAATTTAGTACGGGCACTTCTTTCTGTACCTATTCCCAATCTAGCAGAAATCTTTTCCCTTCTTTAAACATCATGTACTGATTTACTAGAGTAAATTAAAAATTCAATTAGGCACCTGCCATTTTAAATCCTCTGCCAATGCCTTCCAGCCAGACTACCAGAAACATATCTATAGGTGTATACATTGGGCTTACTGCTCCTTACAACAAGGGAGACTGCACACCATGAGGAACCTAATAAGACGGGTGTCTCAGGAAGAGGGTGTTAAAACGGACTTATTCAGTGGACTTAGGCACATGTTAGGTGCTTTGAGGGACAGTTTAAGAAAGTGGGGCTTTGCTGTGGATCAGATGCTATCAGGAAATGGGGATAATGGTACAACTGGGTATCTGAATAAATCTTATCTAATGAGGCAGGAGGAATGTATTAAGGCCAAAGCAGTAACTGCTAATGTAGCACCAGTCACTCACGTTAGCCAGGACAGGAGGATGCTTGCCCATTTTTGTCCTCCGGCAATGTTCATATTTTTTTGTTGCATTCAGACATGATTACGGAGTGGTCTTGTTTTTGTCTTGATTTATCACAGTCATAGAGTGGCCTTGACTGATGCTGATATTCTGTGAAATTGTTTATGTTCAACAGGAGAGCCCCAAGGCCTAACTGTGAGTGCTAGGTCAGCTCCCAGTGACACCTAGGCCTAAGTGATAGTACCAAGCCAGCTCCCAGATGTAAGGAGCTGCTTTTCTTTCTCTCCCCTCTTATTTCTTGCAAGGAAAAAGCAAGAGATCTTGTCCTGAGAGCTGGAAAGCTTCTATCTCATAACTACTTTCTTCTAGAATCTAGAGCTGACAAGCCTGCTAAGGGCTTTTCTTTCTGTTTTTTCCCTTTTTCTAACAGAATTCAGTTTAGGCCCCTTCCATCCTAGCTCCAAACTTGAGCCAACCCCTTTCTTCCTTCTTGACGCCTCCTAAACACTTTGTGAGTGTTAAAGTTTTTCAGCACATTCAGCACTACTTTAGTTAATACTGAATGATTTCTATATCCATTAAAATCTTACAAAGAAGTGTGCCCTTAAATACAGCCTCTTTGTTAAGAGCAAGTATACCTATATGTCCCACTTTCAAGTGCAACTTAAACTCTACTTCAGTGCTAATAATTGTAGGACTCCAGTTGTATTAGTACCAACACCTTATGCCATGGAGACTTCCTAACAATCTGGGAATATTTTTGTTTTAGGAAATTTACTAAGATAACTCACATCTTAATTTAAATCTTACCACATTAGAGTTAGGAGAAATTCCACTTCTGATTGTGTTGCTACTAGAATGTACGGGTGGAGTGGCAGAAGGTCCCAATACATCTTGCTTTCTCACTAGCTGATTTTCATTTAGTTCTTTATTTAACCATGTGATTACTTAAATAAAAGAACAAGAAACAAGGTAAAGAATTTTATTTGACTATTTTTATTTTCCTAATAATTGTAAACATTTAAAAATTATATTGAGAGTTTTTAAATTTTAAAGGTTTTAAAAGTATCTTATATCACAAGGGAACAATATAGGTTCACCTAAATTTTCATAACTTAAGCTTATTATTGTAGCAACTGCCTCATAGGACTCCTTATTCTATCAGTTTCAGAAGCATATATTTCGGCTAGTCAAAGAACTCTTTGAAAGCTTTCATTTCTAGAATGATAGATACCTTACAGTTTATTTAAAGTTCACACTCTTACGTCTGATGACCAATACTAGAAACTGAGAAAATGTTAAAAGCTTAATCTTATATTTCAGTTTCAAATAATTCATATTATTGCTCCTAGGTAAACACAGCAATTAGAAAAAGAAGTGAAGAATTTAAACAGTAAATTATAGTCAATATTTACAGCACTTTTAGTTTTGGCTTATTGATATGTGATATGGTTTTCTTTATAATGCTGCTATTTTACAGGGCAGATGATATAATTCACTATAGCAAAGACATTAAGTCAGAATAATTAAACCAGAAATTATTTGTATATAGCACTATCTTGATTTACCTAGACTTTTATGAATTCAAATAAAATTTTCAGGTTAAGAACAAAACTACAAACTTCATTTACATAAAAAGGTAAAATACTTACACTTTTCATTATTTTTTAGAAGCTGTTTGCTTTCTTCAAGTTTTTGAACCGTGGCTTCTAACTGTTCTTGTAATTTGCATATCTGAAATATGACAATCCTCATAATAAGTATAATAAAGGCCAAAACAAAAACTGAAGAAATATATTACTATTAAATAATTACTATTAATTATTATTAAAGAATAAAGGAATTAGCTCACCTATGTGATAAAATATTTATTTTATATACATACACACACATATATATATATATGTGAACACTCATGGTATTTGAGCCATGATAACTTTTCAAACTGAAATATGTTATTAACTTCTGTTGAATTTAGTCATGTTCTTCGGAAGAAAAAAGAAACCAAAGCCATTCTGTCATACGATAAACCAGAAATTTTGAAAAGACATCTGAGGAAATTTGTTATACTTTGCAAATAGTCACACATGCAAAAATATAAAATATTATACCTCTTGCTCTTTAATTCTGAGAGACTGTCCAACATCTTGTAATTCCTTTTGTTCCTTTTGTAATTTTTCTTCCTTCTCAGCCAGGAGTTTCTCTTGCTGAATAGTTACTGTATTCTTCAGTTTCAATTTACCCATTAAAGTCTTCAGATCCCCTTGTAATTTCTTGATAATTTCATTTGCCTATAAAAGAGCTTCATATGTATATCTCTACATAAGCCAGTGAAATATTAATATTCTATTAAACTTTTAAAAAACCAACCTACATGCCCAGAAACTGATGATTGGATAAAAAAGATGTGATATATATACACAATGGAATACTACTCAGCCATAAAAAAAGACAAAATTGGCCCATTCACAGCAACGTGGATGGACCTCGAGGGTATTATGTTAAGCGAAATAAGCCAGTCAGAGAAAGATGAACTCTATATGACTCCACTCATAGGTGGAAGTTAGTGTATTGACAAGGAGATCTGATTGGTGGTTACCAGGGAAAAGGGGGGGTGGGGGGAGGGCACAAAGGGGGAAGTGGGGTACCCACAACATGACTAACAAAAACGTACAACTGAAATCTCACAAGGTTGTAATCTATCATAACATTAATAAAAAAAAAAAAGTGTTTTAAGATGAGGAAAGAAATATGTGCTAGTATTAAATAAAAGCTATCTAGAATTATACAAAAAAAAAAAACAAACCTTAAGAAGTTCAGCAGATAGTGATTTTATTGTAGCTTCAAGTTTTCCTAGTTGTACCTGATTTTTCTCACCATTTTCTTCTAAAGCCACCTGATACATATTTTAAAAAACATGAATAATTATGTTCGTGTCTGTTTAGGAAAAAAACATCACTTGTAAATGTGATCATCAATTTGTTTACAAAATTTTAAAATAAACCTTTTGTTCCTGGATTGTATCAAATGCTTCCTTTGTTCTTAAAACAAGCTGGTCCTTATCCTTGATTTCCTGTTCTAAAACAGCCACTTTTGTTTGTAGCTGATTAATATGCTTTTCTTTTTCATGGCATTCAGCATCTAGTGTAGAATTCTCTCTTCGCAAAGAGAGGACTTCTTGCTTAGCCCGCTGAAGCTCCTAGAGAGAAAAAAAAATGATGCATTACGAAAAAGGGAAATTGGCTGGTCTCGATAATTAAGACGTTTAATACATAAAAAATGTCTTTAATAATTTTAAAGTTCTAGTACTGATATATTTTTAAAAGACATAAAGGTCTCTCTAAAGGTATATGTAAATTGTAGATTTGTAATATAATAATAAAAAACACTAAGATCTAATTCAACCACAAGGGAAAATAAAACACCCTGATTTATAAATAAATTACTATAACTTTTAAAAACTAGTAAGAATTTTCTGATGTCTTGAAATTCACAGTTTTAAAAAATCACTTAGATAGTAAATGCTCACTGTAACAGAATTTCAAAATACATAAAATAAATAAAAAACTCTATCGTTCTACCATCTAAGCAGTGGTTCTCAATCTTGTCTGCATATTGAAATCACCTGGGAAGCTTAACAACTACTGACGCCTGGTACCACCCCCAAGAGATTCTGATTTAGAGAGTGTGCGTTAGGGCCTGAGCACTTGTACCTTAAAGAGCTCCCAAACTGATTCTAAGAGTAGCCAAGGGTGAGAGCCATGATCTAGAGATAACATTTTTCTCTGTTGCTTATATATACAGATTTATTTTTTAAAAAGGGCTCATAGTGTGTAGTTTTATAATCTATCTTCTTCAGGTATTACAAATATCTTTCCATGTCAACAAACACATTAACATTTCTGGATTTCCTTTTGGTTTGTTCTTTAAAACAAACACAGTGAAAAATAATTGCTCATTAAAAATAGATTCTTTAAAAATCTAGAATAAATCACTTCCCAATCATCTAATACCAACCCAAATGTTGCTGGTATACAAAGCCCAATATATAGTATTCCTAGATAATTTTCATTTTTAACAAAAACCTTATAAAATAATTTATAGCATGATACCACAGTGGTTTTAGAAGCACAGACTTTGATATCAGATACACTTGATTATATAAAAGTCAACATAATGAAGCACTCTGTTTACACACTGGCCAGTTTCAGGGCTAAGATAGAAGAAATCATATAGCATTATAAGGAACCAATGTACTGTGAAGACTGAAATGTTTTACTAACTGGCATGAAAGGTGAAGAGGGCAGGGAGGACAAACTGTAGACACCTCCTGTTGGGACAGAACACTACGAAGATTGGAACATAAAATTGGTCATGCTTTAGAGTGTCTCATAACACACTGGTGAAGAGAGTTGGAAGTCCTGTGAGCTAGAATAACACTGGTGATCTTTGTATCTAAATATGATAGACTTAATAAAATCTACATATGTTTTCTGATAATTCATATAACAATAATGTATAATAATACTAGGAAGGATTCTATCATCAATGCCAAAGCATCATCAAATGTGCCACTATAGCAAGAATTTTAAAACTTTTCTGTTGCCTGAAAGAACTAGATAATACTAAAGACAGGCAAATAATAAAGGGTTCCAATCCTCGCTCTTCCACTTATTAGCTATGTGACTTTGGGCAAGTTACTTAACTTCTCTGTCTCTGAGTTTCATCATCTGTAAAATGGGGATAATAATAGTACCTACTTTAAAAGAACTGTTACAAGACTTAAATGAATTAATATATGTAAAGCACTTAAAACAGTGCCTATCACACAGCAAGTGCTCAGCAAGCATTAGCTATCATCATTACTATTATCACTATTATTATTACTAGACACTAAACTTCATATAGTTGTTAGATATGTTGAGTAGGCTGAGAGAAAGAACCAGCCCTGTCAACACTGAGTACCCTGAGCTGTGACATTGTGCTGATATTAAAAGTACACTGAAAACTCTGAGGGCTGTGCCAATGAGCTGTTCCTCAAAACCCTAATTAAAAACATCCAAGTTCACCTCAGTTCAGTTCTGAATTAGCCCTTTTCATCAGATTTTAGATTCTCAATTTTTTTTGCATTGTCTGACTTGATTGTGCTAACACGTAAGAGGCTCTTGCAGAACACCCAGAGGAACACCACCCATCCAAGTAATAAAGCAACCAAATTAAAATCAAATTACCAAATTAAAGTGGTTCTTTTAAACTGGGGGGAAAAAAACAAATCCCATATTCAATACCTCTTCAACACCAGATAGTTTTGCTTTAAGTTCTCTGATGGTGGAGTCTCCTTTATACTTCCTTTCGGTTAGGTCTTTATTAGCTGCTTCCAACTCAGACAATCTGCTCTGTAACTGCTGGATGTTCCGCTGGTGGAGCATTTCTAAATCTTTCTTCTGTTGTTCATGCTGCTGTTGGTACTGAACCTGTGCCTATTATATAATAAGAATATATTACCAAAATTCAAATAAAAAACAGAAATACAAATATGAGAAGATTTGAAAAAAAAACAATCTTAATTATTCTCCTTTATAAGATGTCTGTTTTGAAGAGGATCTATTTTCAATTATTTCAACTACTCAAACAGTTCAATTCAACTATTTCAATTATGAAATAGTTCAATTTTATTTCAGCTATTTCCATAATTGAAATTGAAGAATTCAATTGAAGAATTCAACTGAATTAAAGGAGAAAGTAAGGTGAACAAAGGCAAGTTTATTTACCACTATGATCTTATTCATAATTTCTGTTTCTGCTAAATCCACATATGTTTAGAAGCAATGGTCTTTAAGTTAAGGCAAGAATGAGGCATGATTAAGTAAAAAGCAAACTGCAAAACAGTATATATAGTGTGAACCTATTTGTGCAAAAAAAAAAAATGAGTGAGTACATAAGGAACTTTCAGTATTTGCTTTACACACCATTATATTGTTTGTTTTTTACAACCAATTTATATGTTTTATAATTAAAATAACACAAACTTGTAAAATCAGCAAGGTATTGTTCATTAGTTCCGTCTTACATTTAGTAGTTACACTTTACCAACAAAAAAATTTGAACATGGTTGTAACTATGTAATCTCTGGTGCCTGTTGGAAACATACCACAAACCCATCCTAACAATTTCTGTTGATGAACGCTACCAAATCCTAAATACCTCTGAAAAATATTCTTCTGATTATGAAAGTTATACATGCTCTTAAAGGCAAAGAAAGAAATCACAACCAATAATTTCATCCAGGAAGTCACTCTAAATATTTAGGAATATTCTTTTCGTCATTTATATATTTAAATTGACGTCATCCATACACATACAATATATTTAACAAATTAAGATCAAGCTATTTATACAACTTAATCACGCTTTTTATTCCCTTAGCATTTGCACCTTCTCACATCATTAAAAACTCTTTGTAAACACTTTTATAGCTGCACAACATTCCATCCCATAGCTATACCATAATTCATTTAACCCTTGCCCTACTATGGAGTTTCCAATTTTTCACAATTACAAATAAAACTATGATTAATATTTTTGTACAGAGACATACATCCAAAATTCAGATTATTTCCTTATGATCAATTATAGGTCAAAGAATATACACAAATATAAAGCTTGATACAAGTTCCAAAACTACATTCCAGAAAAGTTGTAACCATTCAAAGATTTCTACAAGTGCAGGGGAATGTCTTTCTCATAAAATACTTTGAGAATTTTACATTACTACTTTAATAATTCCCTCATTTTTGGAAAACTGGAAGAGGGAGGAGAAGGGAGCAAAAGAGATAAAATAAGTAAGAATCTATATAAATATAAACTGAAAAGGCAATCTTGGAAAAAGCACTGAAGCAGCAATCAAGAAAAAAAAAGGAGCATACTGGTAAACATGCTAACTGTGTCTAAGAGAGTAATCAAACACACTAGAGGCAACTGAGGCCAAAGGCAGTAAAAATAAAGAACTGGTTTTGGGGCTGGCCCAGTGGCGCAGCAGTTAGGTTCACACGTTCCACTTCTTGGAGGCCCAGGGTTTGCTGGTTTGGATCCCAGGTGCGGACATAGCACCGCTTGGCAAAAGCCATGCTGTGGTAGGCGTCCCACATATAAAAGTAGAGGAAGATGGGCATAGATGTTAGCTCAGGGCCAGTCTTCCTCAGCAAAAAGAGGAGGATTGGCAGTAGTTAGCTCAGGGCTAACCTTCCTCAAAAACAAAAAGAACTGGTTTTATCTCAGTGATCATGCGAATTGTGAAGTTTTTGTTTTAAAAAAATGAAAGTATAAGGCATAAGATTACATACAACGTTTACATTTTCTATTTGTTCATTTCAGATGATTCTGATGTACACTAAAGTTTTAAAATCACTGCCCTCGAGAATATCTATCAGCAGCAAGAGAAGAGTTGCCTGGTTTTAAAGTCTCTAAGGACTGATTCACAACCCTATTCGAAAATGCAGTAAGGAAAAAAGAATTCTTCAGTCACTTTTGAGGTATGAACAAATGCACTTATGATGAAACTTTTAGAACTTAACTTGTTTGAAAATAGTCAAAAATAATTTAGTAAACAACAGATATTAATTGAAATAGTGAGAAAAACAGTGTAGAACTAATTAATGAAATGAAAAACTAATTCTTCAAAAATACTAAAAAAAAGACAAACCATCCTGTCTCATTAAAAAAACAAATTAAGAACATAAAAGAAATAACATGAAGATTTTAAAAATCGTAAGACAATATGTATGATATTGTACTAATACATTTAAACACATAGATGAAATACATGTTTTTTTCAGGAAATAAAAATTTTAAAAACTAACTCAAGAAAAAATAGAAAATCCAAACAGACCAATAATCATGAAGGAAATGGGAAAAGAACCTAAAGATAAATGCCTCAAAAGGGCACCAAACCAAGTGGCCAGCCTGGTGGCATAGCGGTTAAATTCGCGTGCTCCACTTCAGTGGCCCAGGGTTCACCAGTTCGGATCCTAGGCATGGACCTAACCACCACTCATCAAGCCATGTTGTGGCAGGCGTCCCACACATAAAGTAGAGGAAGATGGGCACAGATATTAACTCAGGGCCAATCCTCCTCAGCAAAAAGAAGAGGATTGGCAGCAGATGTTAGCTCAGGGCTAATCTTTCTCAAAAAGAAAAGGCACCAGATCCAAATGATAAAAGGCTAATTCTATCAGGCCTTCAAGGAACAGATAATTCCTTGTTATTTGACTGTTCTACAGCATAAAGAAAACTAGAAAATGTTCTCACTCATTATATGACGCTAGCATAATTCTAATACCGTAGTCTATACCCCATAATTTTAACAGGCAGACTAAGATAGAGTTCAGGGAAAGGGTAATTTCAGACCAATTTCAGCTATGAATATAAATACAAATATCCTAAATTAAATATTAACAAATTGATCCAACACTTTAATTAAAATCTCTTTGACTAAGTATTATACTATGAATTCAAAGATGGTTCCACACTTGGAAATCTATTATCATCATTTATTACATTATCAGATTAAGTGAAAAAAATGTTATGATTATTTGATTAGATTCTCAAAACTCAATTTATCTGACTTAGCACTCTTTGCATTAAAACTCCTACGAAACCAGGAAAAGAAGAAAACTTTCTCAAATGTAGAGCAAATATCATACCTAATGGTGAAATATTTCAGTTATTTACCAAAAAAGACTGGAACAAGATAAAGATTCCATTATTATTCAGCACTTTTCTATACAAGAAAAAAAAAGGACATAAATCTTAGGAAGAGACAAATTACCATTTTTATATAGTTTTTATATCCACCTGGAAAACCTAAGAGAATCAACTCCAAAACTATTAGAATATGTAAATTATGCAAATATGTGAATGTAATTTAGAATTAATGGGTACCATATTAATACACATTAGCAATAAACAATTAGAAAATATCACAGTGGTGGAGTGTAGATGGTCCCATTTATAGAGCAGAAACCTTTCCAGGCAAAAAGTTAACAAGAAATGTAAGAGAAAAAATGAAAGGAGAAAAGGAAGAAAATAAAGAGCCTGTTTTAAACAAATAAGACTTGAATAAACAAACCAAGAGATAGTTCTACTAGGTAAGAAAATTCCAGACATATCAGATCTTCCCAACAGTCCAGAAATAAGCCCAAATACATAAAGGAATTCAGTGGATGTTAAAGGTTGTATTTCAAATCACTGGGGAAATATGATATTGGAACAACTCACTGACACTATGTCAAAAAAATACTTCACATACTCCACAAAAATATATTCCAAAAAGATTAAAGAGTTAAATACAAGAAAACTATAAAAGTATTAGAAGAAAATATTGGAGAATATCTTTCATAACCTTGGGGTGAAACATGAAATGAAGCCTTAAACCATAAAGGGAGAGATTGACAGATTTAATGAAATTCAAATAAAAAGAACCATATTTGGCAAAAGATACCCGTAAATGGCAAATGATAGGCCAGGAAAAAATGTTTATAATCTACATAACAGATAAAGGTAAAATATCCTTACTTTATACCATTAAGAAATGAAGGCACAAGCCACAGACAGAAAATATTCACAACGCATATATCTGACAAAGGACTCATGTCCAGAACAGACAAAGAATTCCTACAAATCACTAAGAAAAATACTAATAGCCCAATTTAAAAACGGGCCAAAGACTCAAACAGGCACTTCCCAATAGAAGATCCAAGTGATCA
Source organism: Equus quagga (assembly GCF_021613505.1). Classification (NCBI taxonomy): domain Eukaryota; kingdom Metazoa; phylum Chordata; class Mammalia; order Perissodactyla; family Equidae; genus Equus; species Equus quagga. The sequence continues at coordinate 33,611,290 of NC_060284.1, forward strand.
ACACGCATATGAAAAGGTGTTCATTATTAGGAGGTCTAATCACACGCCCACAGAACGGCAGTGTAAACTGGCGTGTCCGCTCTGGAAAACAGGTAGTTTCTACCAAGTTACACCGAAGTCTACACTAGAACCTAGTCATTCCAATCCTAAATGTAAATGCCCAAGGAAAATTAGTGCATCTGTTCACAAAAAGACATGCACAAGAGTGTTCACAGCAGTTTAATTAATAATAGCAAATTATCAGAAACAATCCAAACGTCTATCAACAGGAAAATAGATAAATTATGGCATATTCACACAAGAGAATACTACATAACAATAAAAAGAAACACACAAGAACATAACTGAATCTCAGAGATGATATGCTGAGTGAAGGAAGCCATACACAAGTAAGTACATACTGCATCACTTATATGAAATTCAAGAACAGACAAAATTAGTCAATGATGACAGAAGTTGGAAGAGTGATGACCTCCTATGGGAGTATGATACAGACTGGGAAGGCACCCAAGGGAACCTAGAGGGGGTTGGTACAATTTTCTGAATCTTTATTTGGGTGGAAGTTACACATAAAAATATCATCAAGCTGCACCCTTAACAGCAAACATCTAGTAAAGTGCATTAAAAACAAAAATGAAATTAAATATTAAAGAAGCTGTAATATAAAAGTTAAAAAATAAATCCACACTACAAAGAAAATGATAGTCACATAGATAAAATAAGCACAAGATATTAAAAAGTAAACCCCAGAAGAAAAAAAAATGGCCAAAAGTCATACGAAAAAATGTTTATCTTTGTTGAAAATCTAAGAAATATAAATTAAATACTACCATAACACTCATCAGGTGGCAAATATTAAGAAGGTTAATAATAATAGAGTATGGGGAAATAAGTATGGTCAAACACTATTTTTGGGCTTCCATTTGGTACAAGCTTTTTGGGTGGCAAATTTGCGATATTAATTAATATTTTATAGGAGTATATTGCAATCTCACTTCTAGGAACAAAAAATGTTCACTGGAGTATTACTTGTAATAACGAAATTTTTGAAGCATTTAAATGTCTACCAGTTGGGTAAGTAGTTAAATAATTTATGTTATGTTCAGATAATGAATACTATGCAACGACTAAAAAGGAATATCTGATTTGATAAAGAATATCTATGATGTCATGTTAGGTGAAACAAAAATTACAATCAATATACGCAGTAGGGCTTCATTAGCATAGAACAAAAACAAAGCCCACTATGTGTGCACATACATATATATCAGTAATTATATATAATGTACATATTCCTAAATTTATAAATATAAGCAAATATTTATAAATTTATAAATATTTTTTACATATACAGAGAAAGTCTGGAAAAACACATGTCAAAATGTTCACAGATTATCTCTGGGTATTAAGACTGAAGGAGAGACAATTTTCATATACTTCTGTAATGTTTGAAAACTTTAAAGCAAGCATATATTACTTTTATAATTAACGAGACAACTAACAGTAATAACAAAATATTTTTCTAGTTTCTTTTAAGGTTCATACCTGTAAGGCTTTTTCCTTCTCATTTGTCAGTTCCTGAGAATGCTTATTTGACAATGCTGTTGTGTGTGATGCCCATTCATTCCGTAACTTATCTAATTCTTGGATTTTTTCTGATAATGTCTGTATTAGAGTTCAATACAAAACATTAACACAGTTTTCTGAATAAGTTATTAGACTAGAACATGGCAATATTTACAAGGATATTAAAGAAAATGGCATCACAGCTTTTCAAGACAAACTCAAAGCCTTTTCCTACACAGATTTTTTGAATTTGAGGAAATCAAGATTAGAATAAAAGCAATTTTAGAGCTAAAACGGCCCATAGGTCAAACTTAATTATCTTTAATCTTCTAGTCAAATCTGGCTCTGCACCACCCAATCCTCTCCTCAGGCATTAAGAAATAAAGCAACCCAGGGTAGAGCAAGTTAGTCACAAGGAGTAGTTCACTTAAACACAAAAACATAATAACATATGTTTCCAAGATGGGCCACCTTGTGCAGGACAGTTTTCTACCTGAAGCCATGAAGCTTATTAGATATTCTTTCCTCCTCAATTTCAAGGAGTAGGGGCAAGGAGGTAGCAGCTATGACTGAAACCATGACAGGCCTATTAGAGGAATTAATTCTAAACATAACAAAAGGAAGAAAGGGAAACATTTAGAAGACAGGAACTGAAAAGCTATTTGAGACAAGAGGAATGAGGTGAACAAAAGAAGAGCAGAGAACATGTGACAGATACTATACACTATCTTATTTAATGAAGACTTGAAGGGAATGTGTTTTTACTGAGGATAACAAATGTTTACATGGAATAAAATATCAGAGAGGAAGCACAAGATTAAGATAATTAACTGGTAGGAAAAGGATGACAAAAAAAAGAGGGAATTCAATGGTAGCGTGTTTGAAAAAAAATATACAAAAGCTTGGATTTGATTCAAGGAGCAATTCAGAGCCAATATTTGGATGACTTACAAAGACAAAATGAAATTTCAATTACCTTTTGTGTGAAATTCAGTTGCCTAGTAACATCCTCTAGTGATTGTGCCAATGATAGTTTTTCTTCCTATTTATAAAAATAATAAAATTACGCAGATCACAATTTAATTTTATCATCTGTAGCTGTGCTCCTCAAAGTGTAGCAACAGTATAGGATCACAATCCCCCTGGGAGTTTGTTAGAAATGCAGACTCTCAGGCTCTACCTCAGATCTTCTGAGTTAGAATCTGCATGAATACTATCCCTAGAAGATTTGAGTACCATTAAATTTTGAGATGCACTGGTCCATAGCATTTGACTAAAGAGAATCTCTGAAAACTCTTAAGGGGCATCCCAATGTTGTTTCCTTGTGCTACACATCTTATATAGTTATAGAGTACTTTATAATTTAAGACACTTTCAGATATTTTATCTCATTTAAGATAGGCTAGATACGGTAGATATTTCCACACCTAGCTACCAGCTGATGAAACCATGACATCAAGAGTTTAAGTAACCTGCCCAAAGCCACACGAAGTAAGTAAATACCCTGGGACCTAAGTTTTCTCAATTTCTGGTCCAGTTCTATCCTTGATGTACCTTGACTAAATGAGAAACAATAAAATAAAATAAATTCATTACATGCTATAAAAACTTGCTGGACATCTTTAAAAAACTTTCTGCAGAAAACAAAAACTAATGGCAATATAGCTCTTCAGTGATTTATCAGAAACTTTTGGTACTTATTTTAGAAGAATAACTTAAATTTAAATCTTACCTTGCTACATTTCAAACAGCCTGCTAGAAATTTCTTTATTTCCACATCATTTCCAGGTAAAACTTTCAGTGAGAGGTGTGTAAGATGTTTAAAAGGATTTGTCTCTACCACATTTAAAAAGGCAGGTGAGTTATCCAAAATAGCAGCTGGAGAAACTAACTGTAGCAAAAACCTTTGAAGAGAAAGTGTTTATTATAACACATTTATGAGATAGTGAAACTCTCTCCCATTGAATGATGAGCTCCATTGAATCATCAATGATAAAAGGATCAGGAAAGAGGGCGTATTAGAATCATGGGGGGCTGGCCTGGTGGCACAGCGGTTAAGTTCCCACATTCTGCTTCGGCAGCCCAGGGTTCACCAGTTTGAAAGTTTGGAACCCGGGTGTGGACCTACGTGCCACTTGGCAAGCCATGCTGTGGCAGGTGTCCCATACATAAAGCAGAGGAAGATGGGCACGGATGTTAGCTCACGGCCAGTCTTGCTCAGCAAAAAGAGGAGGATTGGCAGCAGATGTTACCTCAGGGCTAATCTTCCTCAAAAAAAAAAATAGAATCAGACAGGCCAATATGAAAGGACTCCCAGTGTAAAGCTGGATATATTGATGTAAATAGGAAAAAATGAATAAATTGGGCGAGAAAAAGAATTGATTGAAATATAGTGAATATATAAATGTTCAGGAGTATAGAATAAGAGACAGATGAGGAGAGAGAGAAAGCAAAAAACTAAAACTAAAAACAAACCAAAAACTTATTGAAACCACAAAAGCATCTAGAGTAACAACTCCGTACTCTGAAAACTGACAATTTAAAAGTAAAAATTAAGCATTTATCCTTTTCTCTATGAATTATCAGATAATCAAATAGCCCTAATTGATGAGCAAAGTTCTTCTTTATAGAATTATGCCTAATAAATACAGAATGATAGAATTGGAAAAGCATAATTTTGTAAGTTCTTAATGAAATTATTGATTCAAACAACAACCATCAATTGAAACCGATACATTAAAGGTTGGTGAAATTTACAATGAAAGGATCAGGTGTTAGAGCCACATGAATATGAATATACACACAAAAAACGTTATTCTTCCTTTCTTCCAAGTTCACTACAAAAACATTTACTTGATGCTGTTAAATATTTCAGGTAATTTTAATTGCTTTGCCAAGACATGAAAATTAAGGGGTAAATATTTCTGATTTTAATGATTCCTTAAAATTTGAGATTTAATGGAGCCCTAATCTCAGTTTTTAAAATAGACAGGAATACTTATAATACATAGAAAATACTTCGCCATCAACTTGTCTTACAAAGAACAGTTCGTCCTGAGAGGAGTTTAATGATGTAGTGCTCTCATGAGACTTACCTTGGAATTTCTTTGGTATGTTCTTGAGTACATTGCTGAAGGAGATCTATAAATTTTTGTGGGAAAGCTAAGAAGTCTACCAGAAGACCTTGCTGGAATTTTAAACTACACAGAAGACAGGAAAAGAGATTTTTTAAAAATTTAATTACATCTTTAATAATAATTATCAACCTGAAAGATTTTTTTTATTTACTAAACACCCATTATAAAAAAGAACTAAGCTAGGCAACTTTGATTTTTATAAAATTTATTCAATGAGAGAGAAAAAGTCAATAAATTTAGCTAAAGTTCCAAATTTCTGAGCTGTTTTAAGCAGAACTCTGATAATCTATGAAATAATTATTTTCAAAAACATCCTGAATAATTAGAGTATAAATAGTCCAGTGTTCCCCAAATACAGAAATGTTCCTAATATGTATGTGTTGCAAAGAGAATAGTACCACTACATTCATAAAACTTAAAAATTTACTTATTCCTAGATTAAATACAGGATCAGAAAAATAAATTTAGTTACCTCTGAAAATCCTCCTCAGATATAACAAGGTTATACAGAAAAAATGGGTCAGTATCATCAGTCAGACGGATAACTAAATCCTAAAAGAAAAATTTTAATATTTTCAGTAGATCTGGCTTTTAGAGTAATTTCTTCCTTCTTCGAAGTGAAATTATCCAATAACATCAATGTATCACTGTTATACTTCAGACGGCTTTGTTTTCTCCTGCCACTGGGCTTTCATTAGTCTTTAAAGACGTACAGTCTTAAACAAGGGTAGATATTCTGCTCTTTGAGAGCCACAGAGGGGTCTATAAAAGTTAATTAAACGCTAGGAGTTGAAAGTTTAGGAATATCACCCTATCAGAGGCTTAGGAAAATTCAGACCCAGCCCTTGCTGCACTACAATACCATGACAAAAATATTCTTTACCACTGACCATAGCATATTCAATTACATTTTCAGTTTCCCTCAAGTTAATTGTCTCATATTTCAAAAGTGGCAAATACATGAGCAGAAATGACAAACCATCATGCACTCTAGAAAAGAAAGAAGCATTTCTCTCTCAGGCAGAGGACAGGGGTATCAGGTGACATGTTGCCAGGGCTTCTTCCTAAGAGCCTATTCTCTCCTACTCCAGGTGGTCACTGACATGGAACCCCATCTGCTTTCAGTTTCAAATGAAGCGAATACCTTTCATAAAGACCACTTTCCAGGTAGTTAAATTTACAGCATAGTAAATCATCACAGCAGCTAAAGCTGACAGAAAATACAGAGAAATCACATCCTTCAGAGAACACTGGTGTTAAGCCACAGCACAAGATGATGGAGGACTAATAAAGAAACAGGCATTCCAGTTAAGAACACGCTTCCACCTTGAAACAAAATCTACTCGTGGTTACTGAGGAACTGCTAGAGTCCTAGACAAATCTAAATGACTCACAAGTAGAGCTAGAAAATGAAGAGGTACAGCAGGCATATGGAATAACACGTAAGAAGTATAGTATATAATCTCTACCCTGGAAAGTTAGCAATCTAGGTATTTCAGAACACCCTGTTGTTAAAGCAGCTTCTATTTAAGCACTTCTTGAAATCTACTACAAGATGCTATAAAAAACTGAAGCCGCTACTACTACTACTAGATCCCTGAATATGTTTAGGGAAAGCTACGACACAGAGAAAACAGATGCCGTATTTCTTAGCTGTCTATTCTATATCCCCATCTCTGTTAATGACTCATACTTCTGAAGATCATATAGGACTGACGCTCTAAATACCTCTCTTCAAAAGACAAAATAAAAGTTCAAGAATATCTCCCTGCAGTGCTTCAATTCATTCCATTCTCACATTTACACCATGAAATGCCAATTCTATAGAGTAGCAATATATATTTTACCAACTTACGAATGCATTGGGCAAACCTAAGGAGACTGTTTCCCCAACCCTCAATTCTTCCCCTATACTTTAGAAATATATGGTAGAATAATCTCTCAGTGGTCTCGGTAGATTCTACCACCCCAGATTTGCAAGTTACAAAATGGCCCCAAATTAAAAAGCAAAACGGGTATAACAAAAGATCTCACATTCTTAAAGAATAAAAATAATTATCTATAATGTACAGAAATCATATTTCAAAAACAAAATAAATACCAACCTTTCTGTGAACTGGATTAGAAACTGATTGTAGTTCAACGCTCACTCTAACACTTACTCTCCTGTATAGAAAGATACACCCAACTGTCAATAACATTCACATGAAATGAGTTATCACTGTCATTTGTATTAGCTGCAGTTTTGGGTCTTGAGCTACAAGATATTCCACAGGTGTTCCCTAACTTACAAACATGTTTAGAAAGCACACTGGATTCAAAGTTTAAGTTCTTATTCTTCCACTAGCAAGTGAACAAGTTTTTAACCTGAGGCTCAATTTTTCTCTCCTGTACAATGGGGTTATTGTGAGGACTAAATGATATAAATGATGTGGAATGCCTAGTGCTGCCCTGATTCTAAAGTAGCATCTATTAAAAGACAATCCATCACTTTAATAACAACTTTTCACATTAAAAAAATTACCAATTCAAATGATCAAATTGATGTATGAGAGATTCCATTTGAAAAACTTAAAGTGTCAAGTAATTTAAGTAAAAACTTAAAATGTGCTAAATACACTCGCTATGCAATACATCCACAGAACTACTGTCAACAAGTTTATTATCATCTATCCAATCCTAGAGTAACCCCAAACCCTAAAAGGAAGAAACCATAGCTTTCCATATTCTATCTGCATCATAGAGAACCCAGTATTGGACAGAGGAATATAAATAAAGGTGCTCATAGGGTCCAGCGCGTGGTTGAGTGGTTAAGTTCACACACTCCGCTTCGGCAGCCCAGGCTTTCGCCAGTTCAGATCCTGGGTGAGGACCTAGCACTGCTCATCAGGCCATGCTGAGGCGGCACCCCAGATATAAATAGAGGAAGAGTGGTAAACATGTTAGCTCAGGGCCCGTCTTTAAAATAAATTCAATTAAATTAAAATAAAGGTATCCATAAACACTAATCAAATTAAGCAAAATGTTTAAATAATTCAGGAAATAAAGGGAAAAACTGGTGAAAAGACATCTCTGTAGAAGTGGTTCTCAAACTATCCTACTAGAATTAAATACCAATGGTGTTTCCCTGATGTACAGAGAAAGAAAGTAAACTCACAAATAGAATTTATTCAATTTTAAGTTATTCTTCTAAAGATGTGTTTTAAATCTTTCCCACATTCTACTACTTATCCACTGCAGAAGTAAAAAGTATAGACATAGCAACTGAGTGTTGATGGAAAAAACTTGGTAATAGTTGACCAAGGCTAGATTCAACTGTTTGAATTTTTTTATGCTCTGACCTGCAATTTTATACTGGTTTAAAACATATGATTTTAGTTAAATTTCCTATTGAACATATGATTAGATGCTAAATCTTAGTTCATACGATGAGGTTACCATAACTCGTATTAGTTATCTGAAAATGAACAAGCAACACTAGTGAAGACCGCAAAGATAGGACGAATTATCTTTGAAACAAGAGAATTTGGGGCTGGCTCCACGGCATAGTGGTTCAGTTCAGTGTGCTCCGCTTTGGCAGCCCAGGTTCATGGGCTCAGATCCCAGACACAGACCTACATACCACTCGTCAGCTGTGCTGAGGCGGTGACCCACATATAGAGTGGAGGAAGACTGGCACAGATGTTAGCTCAGGGCTAATCTTCCTCAAGCCAAAAAAAAAAAACAGAGAAAGATTAGCAACAGATGTTAGCTCAGGGCTAATCTTCCTCAGAAAAAACAAAACGAAACAAGAGAATTTGTTTCTAATTTTCTAGTATCTAGAGCGATCTTTGCGAAACAGATTAGATTCCTACTCCAATTCCACTTAAATTAAGTGTTCTTGGGGGTAAAAACTTCCAATTTCCTAATTTCAATTGAGTTAGGTTTGTGAGGGCCTTCTCAGGCCTGTAATGTCATTATGTTTGGTTTTCATCTTTTGGAAGTTTTTTCTAGTACATACTGCCATAGTGGTATGACACTGCAGTTGATGACTAATTTTTTATGGTGATCTACACATTTAACAGTCCTGTCATATTTGACAAATTTGTAAAAAAAAAAAAATCAAGATGTATCCATTTAATAAAGTGTTCTTTATATAATACTGGATGTTACATTAATATGATAATTTTATAATCATATTAATGATGTTGTTACAGTATTCCAAATGCCTATACACATTAGGTGTTGGAAGAACAAAGGAGGAGAGGCCCATAGATTAAAACTATCCTCCATGTTTACTTCAAACACTGCCCCCTGGAAATATCTTGTAGAAAAATCTGAGCTTTCATAGGATATACTATCTGAAACCACAAATCTTATTTTCTCCATTGTAATGGTTAATGTCATAGGAACAATATAAAACAAATCAATAAAAACCCAAAAAATGCTATTTCTCAAAATAACTGTCACACTCTGAACAATGTATAAATCTACATAACATCCTTCCTGTAAGTTAGATTTGGCATTAGCAGAACTGGATTCTAGCCCACCTCTGCCACCTAGTAGCTATAACCTTAAACTCAATTCAAACAAATCAAAGCTACTCTAAGCCAGGTACCGTGCTGGGTGCTAGGGATACAAACAGAAATAAACATGCTCTATGTCCTTACATTGAGATCAGATTAAATGACTTTACCTCAGATTTGCTTCTGATTATATTTTAGGCCTTCAAGAGAGGGCAGGGAAGGGTTACTAACACTTCCTGAGTATCTGAGTACCTGACAGGCACTTTACACACATCTTATTTAACGACACTAATCTCGTTAAGTAAATATTATCTCTCTGGTACAAGGGAAGAATCTGAGACACACAGAGTTACAAACTTGCTTAAGGTCACACTGCAGAGCCCAAATTAGAACTGAGATTTTTCACTTACAGCATGCTATTTAATAAATGACAAGCGGCAATTTCAACTTGGGCAACTCTGAAAAGGTTCTTATAGTGAAGGGATTTAAAATAGACCTTGAAGGCTAGGAAAGCAAAAGAATTTGAGACAGAGGGAAGAGAAGGAGTAAAGGTATTGTATTCAGAGAGTATCAGGTACATTCACAGGATAACAGGTAGTCTTGTGACTAATATATTGGGGAGAGGAGGGAGGTTAGGAAACAAAAACGAAAAAGCAGGTTGGTGTCACAACATGACTCGAAAATTTTGCAAGACTTTCTTCTAGACAGAGTTCAGTCTTCAACTGAATTTCTTTCTTTTCTAGGACTTTAGTACATTTATATTACTTCATGAATTCATCACACTTTAATAATAGCTAATGTTTAGTGAATGCTTATTATGCTCCAGGCACTGTGCTAAGCACTTTATGTGTATTAAATCATTTCATGCTCATAATAATCCCATGAGGCAAGTACTTCTATTATCATCAGTTTAAAGAGGAGGCATAGAGAAGTAAAAAAAATTGTACAAAATCAGTCAATAACCGGCAGAAGTGAGATTTAAACTCAGACAATCTAGCTCCAGAGCCTGAACTCTTATCTTAACTTCTGCTATGCTGCCCCTCCAAGGAAAATATTTTTGTGTTTCCTATTAAAGTGTGAGTTCCATGAAGGCCAGAATGAAAATTTTTTGGGCGGAGGAGGGAGGGAGCTTTATATTCTCAGCACCTAGGACAGTTCCTGGTACATAGTGGGCATTCATACTATTTGTTGAGCTCAACTGACCTTGAATACTTAACTGAAGAATCTAGATTGTTTTTCCTATAGATCAGGGGGGTCTGCACACTTTTTCTAAAGGGCCAGATAGGAAATATCTTAGGCTCTGCAGGTCATAAGGTCTCTATCATAATTACTCACCTCTGCCCTTGCAGCACAAAAGCAGCCATAGACAATTGTTAAACTAATAAGAATGGCTGTGTTCCAACAAAACTTTATTTACAAAAACAGGCAGTATGCCTTCTGGCCTATGGGCTCTAGTTTGCTGACCCCTGCTATAGGTGATAGGAATATATGAAAGGTTTCTAAAAAGGAGTAGTGAAAAGGTTGAATTGTGTTTTAAGCAGATAACTGTGATGACAATGTAATGAGATGGAGAAGAGCTAGGAGTTTCAATATTGGAATGAGAAATTTTGCACCCCTCCTTCTTTATTTTGGCCAGGAAGATTGTCCCTGAGCTAACAATCTGTGCCAGTCTTCCTCTGTCTTATTTGGAAGGCCGCCACAGAATGCTTGACAATTGGCGTTAGGTCTGCCGCTGGGATCCGAACTGGCGAAGCAGGACCACTGAAGCAGAGCGCGTGAGCTCAGCCATTACACCAGCGGGCTGGCCCTTCCCCCTTTCTTGTATCTTTCTATAATCATTCTAGAACAATGCTGTCCAAAACAAATACAATGGCGGCCACAAATATGACCCAAGTATAAAGTTTGGTCTTTTTTTTTTGAGGAAGATTAGCCCTGAGCTAACATCCACTGCCAATCCTCCTCTTTTTGCTGAGGAAGATTGGCCCTGAGCTAACATCTGTGCCCATCTTCCTCTACTTTATATGTGGGACACCTACCACAGCATGGCTTGCCAAGTGGGTGCCATGGCTGCACCTGGGATCCGAACCAGTGAACCCTGGGCCACCGAAGCAGAACATGAGCACTTAACCGCTGCGCCACCGGCAGCCCCACCATGTATATAGTTTTGAATTTTCCAGAAGCCACATTAAAAAAATTAGAACATGTAAATTAACTTTAGTATTTTATTTCACCCAACATATCCAAAACATTGTCATCTTGACATATAATCAATATAAAAATTATTGAGATATTTTACATTCCTTTTTTTCATAGTAGGTCTCCAAAATCCAATGTGCATGTTACTCTTATGGCACATCAGTTCGGATTAGCTCCATTTCAAATATTCAATAACCATATATGGCTCCCATATTGGGCGGCAAAAAAAGAATGACCAACTGAAATAACCTACAGGTCTCCATATGCGGCTGCTGGTTCTGGTACCCTCTCCGTGCCTGGCTTGCCAATGGCTTTTGGACCTAATTCTGAACTATACGCTAGTTTCACAATACAGGCAACTCAGTAAGTCAGTCTTCATTTTTTATATGTCACTTACCACACTGTTTCGTTTTCATGTACATTTTCACACTTGACCCTCATAACAATCGTGGGCAGTAGGCATGTTATATCAGTTTCACAAATGAGGCAACTTAAGGGTCAGAGAAGTTCAGAGACAGCTAATGAGAGGTGAAACTAAGACCAAATTGAAATCTCTTGACTTCTAGTCAATCTCTCTACTTAAGCCCCAATACCACCACCTCCTCAGTGAAACTGCTAATTTTGCATTTATCTGTGAGACTGGCCTTTATTTCCTGCCCCGCGGGACCGTAAACTCCACGAAGACAAGAACTGTTTTTGCTGACCACTGTATCCCCAGTGCCCAGCAAGGTGTTTTGCAAGTTGGCAATATTTGCTGAATAAATAAATGAATGAATAAAAGCTCTGGTTTTCCCCTATTGTTTTCGGTCGACTAAACGTAATTTATTTTATTTAGTAACTAATGAGAAGAGGCAATACACCATGAAATTGAATTTTTTTTTTAAGCTGAAGCTTAAATTTACTTCCAATATAATTCAAAGGAGAGCGAAAAAAAGGCTGAGAGCCAAGGCCTGAGCTCCGGAGCCGGCGCTGCCGTGAAGTCGCTGTGAGCCCTGGCGGACATTATTTAACTTCTCTGGACCAGAGTTCTTATCCGCCAGGAGACAGTAGGGCTATAATCTCCACGATTCCGTTCAGATGTAAGATTGTTTGATATTAACTTGACGCGGGTCGGCTTCCCATTTCCTCACGCCCTTTTTTCGTGCCCTCAGCAACGGTCGCCTCGGGGAGAGCGGTGACCATTAGGTTCCAGCCGGGTCCCTCTCCGCGTCCGGGGAGGCTGGCCGGACACCCAGCCGCAGGCCAGAGCCGCCATCTTTCCCCCTTGGCCCGACCCCAACCGCCACCCGCTGGCACCCGGTAACGCGGACCTCACCTCTCCTCGCAGTCTTTGCATTTCACCTGCAGCGGGACTAGTTCCTGGAACAGAACCTGGCTCATGGTGGCCCGCTCCCCCAGCCGGTGTACGGAAAAGTCCACAGGCCCGGCCCGCGGTTCTCGCCTGAAAGGCGTCCGGGGCTTGCTAAAGTTTGAGTTTGGCGCTCGGCTTCCGCGGAGGAGGCGGGGAAAGAGAAGCGGTGGGAAGACGGGGGAGGTTTGGACCTCGCCAGCCACCATCCGTCTCTTCCGGTTTTGCGCAGGATGAGACGATAGTTCCGGGTATTAACCTACGTGGCGGTACTCGAGGCAGCCATATTTGTTAAGGGAAGAGGACTCGAGGGAAGCTGACAACTTTTCCTCTGTTCGCCCGATGCTTGCAACACCCGAAGCGAGTCCTGACTTATGGCGGCTTCTGCGCCGACGCCGCACGCGACTGGCTTTCCAGCTGAGGGTCGATGCGGTTACTATGTGGAAAAGAAGAAGCGGTTCTGCAGGATGGTGGTGGCAGCAGGGAAGAGGTTCTGTGGTGAACACGCTGGAGCCGCGGAGGTCTGGTATCGCCCTACCCTCTCGAGAGTCAGAAATAAGTTTCCTGGTCCCGTACCTCCCCTCTCTGACGGATTTCTGCTTCTGTCCCCTGATTTTTTAGCTTTTGCTTTAATCAACGCAGTCCTGCCCTTCCTGGGGAGCGATGATGAACCCTAGAGAAGTGCAGTGTTTTCTTTTACTAAGTAAAGCGACAGCAGTGACCTGCTTATCTTGGTCCTAACTCATGGCAACGCCGGATTTCAGTTTCGCTCTAAACTACAGCTTCTTACACTCCGCCCATTCTCCGCCTTCCTGATGGGAAGTAGTAGTTTAGGAAGAATAGTCATCAAAGATCCCAAGGCTTCACTAATTGTGTTCTAATTGTTTCGTGAATGGTAATCGTTTCTCATGAATGCAGTTGAGAGAAACTTTTTTAAAGATTTATTTAGACGTACAATCTTTTGAAAGCGACTTACAACTACTTTGCTGGAAAGGAGAAGGGAAGATTTAAAAACATGTAAGAAATGACTCTCCTTTTAAAATTGAGAACAGAAAACGTACAATTTTGTTCGATGACACAGTTATACATGTAATTGTACTGTCAAAGAATATATATTTTTGTATATGTCTATTTTGGGGATATATATGATAAAAAAATAAAAATAACAAGGGGAGCAGAATGCTTATAGAAAAGGAGCATGTCTAATACATTTTGGAAAGCTTAAGCCAAATAGGCAAGCATCTGGTTTCATGCCTTCTGACTGGGCAGTATTATTCATGCGTTCTGAATGAAGAGTATTGCTATTTTTCCATGTTCGTCAGATAGCTTATCCTTCTAGGTAATATCCAGTACAGATCAGCCCAGAGTTCCTTCATTTGCTACTGTCCATCATAGCCATAGCTCTACTTCCTATTTTATTTGACTGATATTTGCCTAGAGTGAAGGATGCTGAAACAGGCATATTCTTGTTGTGGAATGTGGGAGACTTGTGACTCATGGTGAGAACTCTCTGAAGTACACTCACAGTTGTGTCAGCTGGTTTTAAGGGGACCGGAAACATCCCTTGATTGAAGAAGGGGATTTATGATAGGAGAATGATTTTGTTCCCTTTGTGTTATAAGATCTTAGACTGCACCTTAACCAGACATCTGGAAGGTGACTGCGGATGGTGACAGTAGTAGAATATGAATAGATCTTTACAAGCTGATTGATATTCTTGGAGAGGAATGACATGTTGTTCTTAGTCCCTTGAAGGAATACTGCAAAATGCCAACTGGAAACACTTCACACAACTACAATTTGGTTTTCAATTGTGGGCATCCTACTGAGTCTGTAATTTATGATATAATTAAGTGTTATGTTTCCATTCCTTTTTTGTGTGTCATATATAGCTGAGACCACTCGTACTCATTTTTACCCAGTGGTTCTCAACTGGGGGGTGATTTTTACCCCCAGGAAACACTTGGCAATGTCTAAGACATTTTGGTTGTCACAACTGAGAAGTGTTCCTGGCATCTAGTGTGTAGAGGCCAGAGATGCTGCTAACCCTCCTGCAATACACAGAACTGTTCCCCACAAAAAAGAATTATCTGGCCAGAGTATCAGTAGTTCCAGGGTTGAGAAACCCTGTTTCTAAACCCAAATAATAAATTTTAAGAGTGTTTTTTCCCCTCACTCTATGGTTAGACTTTGGGGGATTAGAATAGAGTCTTCTCTTTCACCCAGGTTAGATTTTAAAGTCAGCAAATGAAGAATAATGTATGGTGTTTTCAAAAACGCTGCAAAATCTCTTAGCTTTCCCATGAAATTCAGTGTATATAGTTTCATGGGTATGCTAGGAGGCAGATCAGAACCGAAATAAACTGAAAAAAGAGTTGTTAATAACACTGAATACTTGGCGTTTACTATATGGCCAGCTCTGTGCTCTTAGCTCACTTAATTTTCACAAACCTTAGGAGGTAAGACATACTGTTCTCATCTTTCAGCTGAGGCATAAGCCTACCTCAGGTCATAGAGTTAGAAGCTGATAGAGAGAGCTGGGAATCATACCTAAGCCATCTGGCTGACCTGTGTATGTGTGTATGTGTATGACCTGGATATGACCTTAACTATTATACTATCCTGTTAGATACAGATTCATATGAATGTTGGGTAGAATTGCCAGCACTATTAATTTTCCTTTTTCTGTTAGTGTGTATAGTTAAATCCATATAGCTTAGAAACGAACAGGATGTAATTCTGCTATACTGAAAAGTTGCAAAGCCTGTAGAATATGACCACATACCAAATAGTTAAAATGCCATATTTTATTGTCTCTGAGACACGTTTTTCCCCACATTTTAACATCTCTGAAATCAGAGTGCACCTTAAAATCAGTGATATGTCATTATGTAAATTGACAGCATTTTTTCTTTCTTAGTGATGCCTAAAATAGTGCATGTTACAGTCAATGCTATCATAGATTAAAAATTCCATATTTAGGCCTTCTCTGTAACCTGTTTGAAGCTATAGACCTTTGTTGTCCAAAGCAGTATTTGCTCATATATTCCTAAACCAGCTACATTGGAGATTTTTGTTCTTAAACTCTATGACCTGATTTTGCCGATGTTTTATTAATGTCCTCTTAAGATTTCCTTACTTTGTTTTGGGAATGCATAAGCACACTGAAGTTATATCTAATATCTAAGCAAAAAACTTGATATTTTATTTAAATAATTATATCCTTTTTCTTTATTAGGAAGAAAATGCTCGGAAAAGAATCCTCTGTCCTTTAGATCCAAAACAGTAAGTATGGGTCAGATAAGGGTTTTTCTGTGCTGGAAACAGTAATTGTCACAAGTCTCATTTTAAATAATTTTCTCCTTGAATTTAGCACAGTATATGAAGATCAACTAGCAAAGCATTTGAAAAAATGTAACTCAAGAGAGAAGCCAAAACCTGTAAGTGTTTGATGAGTAAAAGTGAATGGTGATATGTATAGAATGTAATGTTTATATATACTTAGTAGATTTCAAATGTAGATATTTAACAAGGCTCTTGCCTCAGAAGGCTTGAGTATGGTAAATGCGTTTGAGTGTACATAGGACATCAGACTGTGAATCCATTTATAGTCTTAATTCAGGTAATAGAATTTTATGGAACAAGAGTGTTGTTCAGAGAATGCTTTCATACCTTATTTATTCAAAAATATTTACTTAGTGCCTACTAAATTTATTTCAATAAAATACGATCCCAGCCTTCAAGGATCTTATTTGAGTTGGTAAGTAAATTTGTAAATAATGAGTAATATTTAATAAGGTCAATGAAAGAAGAAAGTACACATGTGTTACAAACACATGTTATGTAAAAGTTAGAATTAAATCCAGGGAGTCAACAAAGGCTTCCCAGAGGGAATAAGGCTTGAGCTGAGTCTTGATTTGGCAAAGAAAAGGAAGAAGAGTCCTAGGCAGAAAGAACTGAATGTGCGAAAACAGAAACTGAAACTACTTGAGGCTTTCAAGGAACTTGAGCTCTATTCTGAAAGATAGGGGAGAACCACTGGAAAATTGTAAGCTAGGGAATAGTGTGGTCAAATTGACCTCTTAGACAACTTTCTCTTAGAGCAGTGTGGGAGGATAGCTTAGAATCAGGAGGCCTAGTTAGGGCGCTATTGCTGAATTCCGGATGGAACGTGATAAACGCCTGAATTAGAGAGGATGGGGGCTGGCCCGGTGGCGCAGCGGTTAAGTGCTCACATTCCGCTTTGGCGGCCCGGAGTTCACTGGTTCGGATCCTGGATGCGGACATGGCACTTCTTGGCAAGCCATGCTGTAGTAGGTGTCCCACATGTAAAGTAGAGGAAGATGGGCACGGATTTTAGCTCAGGGCCAGCCTTCCTCAGCAAAAAGAGGAGGATTGGTAGCAGATGTTGGCTCAGGGCTAACCTTCCTCAAAAAGAAAAAAAAAAGAGGATGGCGAGGGTGGGGATAAATGCGAGATTTATTTAGATAGCCGAATCAATGAAACTTGGCAACTGATTGGAAATTCGGAATTGGATATATGAGTCTGAAACTCAGTAGAGAGGTGGGGCCAGTAATCAAGATTTGGAAGTCAACTACATACAGGTCATAGGGGCGGCTTTGGACTTTTAAGTTACCCAGAGTAAGAGATTAGAGGGGGAAAAAGAAACTTGTTTATCCAATAGATATTAATTAACCACTTATGCCAGATGTTGTACCAAGCACCCTACCTAGAAGAACATTACAATCTAGCAAGAGAGACAGAAAATGCAATATTACGTGTGTTAAAATTGTATTAGTACACAGGACTATGGAAGAATAAAGGAGGAGAGCCTAACCCTCTTTTGAAAGAATATAGGGGGTTAGAAAGATGGGGAGGCTTCTCTGAAGGAGTATCATGAGACCTAAAGGTCTAAGGAGAATCAGCCAGATGAGGAAGAAAACATGTGTGAGGGCCTAGAAGTGAGAGAGTAGATAGCTTTGTGTGAGACTGGGGATTTCACGTGACTGGAGTATAGAGTACAAGGGGAGAGCTGAGTAGAAGATGAGAGGTAGCCAGGAAGTAGAGCATGAGACCAAGGACAGAATTCAAGGTGACCTTGACATTAAAGGATGAGCTACTAACAGGAACCATAGAAAAATATTAGGAAGGGGTAGCTGGAGAGGTAGGAAAGAGAAAAACCAGAGAAGCATAGTATATCAGAAGCCAGGGGAAGGAGAATTTCAAAAGGAAAATAGTGTTCAACACTGTCTGACACCACAGAGGAATCAAGTAAGGTAAAGACAGAAAAGAATCCATTGGTTTGGCCACATGGTGATTGTTAAAGATCAAAGACTTCAGCAAAATGCATATTTAATAGAGTGGAGTGGGCAGAAATGAGATTGGAATGATATGTGAGTAAATGGAAGATAAAGCAGTAGAAAGCACAAACATAGACTATTCTTCAAGAAACTGGGCTATGGGTGGAACTTGATAGGCAGAATGTCAGTCAGAGAGGAAGGGAGGATAGAGGGAGTGTGTTTTAAAATGGGAGAAAATTTAGTTTTATTTATATACTAAGAGTAATAAACCAGTAGAGAGGAAGAAATTAGAAATAGAAGAGGGCATCATTGATGGTGTGAGGCTCTCCAGAAAGCAGCCAGAGATAGGGAACAATAGGGAGAGAAATAGCTCTTCCACTGAGATAAATGGCAGGGAGTAAAAGATGGATCTCAGTTCAGGCAAATTTGAGCTGACAGAAGGATTTAATTGAGAAGGTTGTCATTCGATAACTACACTTTTCTTGTTGAAGAGACAAGGTGATTGAAGGAGATGATGGTGCAGTAGGAGATTGAGGAGAGAGGTAAAAGTTTAGAATTAGGGTTATGAAGAGTAATTGCTAGGCGTCTTTGAGAGTCAGACCAAGGACAGAGATGTTGAATTTGAACTGGCAGCCGTCCACATGACTGGGTGGTTTTACTTCAGCAGTGTTCAGGCCAGATGTTGAGAGTTAAAAGTCATATTAGTGCAGGCTTTAGGTTTTGTAAGGGTGGGTGACAGAAGAACCAGATTGGGGAAGATAATGATGATGATGATACTGGGTATCCAGTGTGGATGGCATGAAAGGGAAGCCAGAAATTAGCTGAGAAAAAGTAAATAGAGGCCTTGAAAAGATGAAGAATATAATTAGCAGCAAGAGAACCTCTTTACTTTGTGCTAGCATAGTGCAAAGTTATGGTCAGAGAGTGGGCTAATGGAGTTTAAGATTTCAGAGGTTAAATGGTTCACAGGAATGCCACAGTCTAGAGGGCCCATGGAAGTAGTTTGCTGAGGTGGAGCGAAGGTCATTAGAGTTAAGAAGGTCAAACAGAACTATTATGTTGGGTGGCTTGAAAACCTGGTCGTATTGACTGGACCTAGTAGAAAGAACAGCTTGGTGTCAAAGTCCCTAATGTATGTTGGATAATGACCAACAGATTGATAGTTGACAACCACTGGGAGATTTAGAAGATGATTTAACTGCTGGTATTTCCCATTGGGGATTTTTGGCATTTGGGGTGGGACAGTCCTGTCCTGTGCATTTCAAAGCATCCCTGTATTTAGCATTCCTGGCTTCTGAACACCAAATGGCAAATGTCGAAGAACAAAATAGAGGTAGAAGGATCTAAAAGTTAATCTTATTTTCAAGCTACCAAGTTATCCTGCCACAGTTTGATGGATGCTGGCAGAAGATATGAGACTCCTAGGTCGGAGACCAGGGACTTTATTACTCACTGCAAAGCAAGCAGTGAGTTTACTTAATAAGCTTCTTGTGTGCATCAATTCCCCTTGTTCCCCAAGGCCCGTGGAGTCAGCACAGAGGGGCCTAGACAGATACTGCATGTTTCTGCATATCTTGTGTCATAGCTGAAGACAAGCTTAGGAAATACAAATCTTTTAAAATGGGCGGTAAGGAAACCTGCCTGACTTTTGTTCCGTAAGTAGACATTTCTTTATTATACTGTACAATAAGTAGGCCTGCCATCTACTCTAGAAGACACTATTTCTGTCTTCTAAGGTTGCTTGGCATACAAACATCCTTGAAAAGATAGTCTGGAACAAAGGTAGTCAGTGCCTCTGCTTGTAAGACTTGCAGAAAATTGAGAGACTCCTGGAGAATTGTCTCCCAATAGCATCTCTCACTCATTTTGACAACTAAATATCCTCATACATTTTCACAACTAAATATCCTCATACATTTTCACAACTGAATATCCTCATACATTTTCACATGCATCCCAATTGAGAAGCACTAGGCCGAATGGCATAAACTTAAAAGAAAGTACTTTTATTTTAAGATGTGTACAAGAAAAATGATGACCACCCCCACTTAGCCCCTTAGCAAAAAGAAAATTTTGCCTTTACTTTCAAGTATGCATAGAAGTTATCGTCTTTACCTGAGTGCCAAGTTTTATTTAAAGCTAGCAAGTGGAATATGTGTTCTGGAAAAACTTTGAGAGACTAGGTGAATTTATTAAAAATAAAATACCGCTACACAGGTTCCATTGCATACCAGGACACAGTGGAAAGGAAAGGGAGAAAAGCAGTGGGATGATGAGATGGAGGAAAGAAATGCAAAGCAGTATTTATTTAGAACACTGTAGAATATGAAACTTGGAACCCAGGTAAAGTCTTATCACCATTCTTGCTTTACTTTGTACAACTCTTCATGAGTTTTTTAAAGTTTTATAAACCAAATAAAACTAAGTTGGTGATAAGTTTCTCCTATATAAATTGTTTTCACATTTAAAAATCTAGTCCACGAGTTACCTGGAGCATTCTTTGCAACCTTGTTAAACTAAATATCAGATTATAATAGTTACTGCTAATTTCCTATTATAGTTTTGCCAGACACCCAACAAAGCATTATAATACCCGTAGTCTTCACTTATTCCTCTCAGTCACCTCTTTCCATTATTATCCATATAGAAAGGTAGCGACATACAATCAACATGTTACCTTTCTGCCATCTGTATAACAAAAGCCCATTACTATTCATAATGTCCCAGGAGTTGTTTTCACTCTTAAAACAGGATTTATAGAAATAGTACTATTTCATTTGTCTACATCTGCATGGTCCAGTATGGTAGCCTCTAGCTATGTGTAACTATTTAAATCTGAGTTAAATGAAATAAAATTGAAAATCCAGTTCGTCACTCACACTAACTGTATTTCAAGGCTGGCGCCTACCGTGTTGGCCAGGGCAGATGGAGAACATTTCCATCATTGCAGGAGTTCTTTGGGACAGTGCTGATCTAGGCCTGTACCTAGAATCTGTCTTTGAAGGTGGACTAGAAAGATCTCACTGTGTCAGTTTAAACAACACAGTGTCACAGGACACTTCTATTTGCAGTTTTAATTAGCATTTTAAAATAGGAGAAATCAGACCTAAACTGTTTTAATATGTATACTTTATCTCAGTTTTTGGTCATGCTGCCTGTCTGATAAATAAGCCATGTGTGTACTGTGTCGTGTGTCGTTTTTGCTTTAACACCATAAACAAAACTGGCACAGTCCTCAGTTTGTGTTGTAGACAGGTAAAAACTTTAATGAGAATTACTAATGAATTTCTTTAGACTAAAGATTTATTTAGATAATCACCTTACTAGAATATAAGATCCTTGAACACAGAGATTTTGTCTGTTCTGTTCTCAGCTGTGGTGAATCCTCAGCATGTAAAGCAAATT
Organism: Equus quagga; assembly: GCF_021613505.1. Taxonomy (NCBI): domain Eukaryota; kingdom Metazoa; phylum Chordata; class Mammalia; order Perissodactyla; family Equidae; genus Equus; species Equus quagga. The sequence continues at coordinate 33,632,747 of NC_060284.1, forward strand.
AAGTAGGTACTCAATAATTATTTAATGATTAAAGGAACGGGAAGAAGGGAGGATGGCGGGTGCAGAGTATGGGAAGAAGGGAAGGATCAGTTTTTCAGCTTAATTTTTGTGAGCTCTTCAAATTAATAACAGTATTGTTATGGTTTTGTGTTTTTTTTGTTAAGGACTTCTTTATTCAAGATATTAATGCAGGCTTAAAAGATGAGACGGAAATACCTGAACAGTTAGTAAGTACTTAATATTTAATTTTAAAAGGTATTTATGAGCTATCTCCATATCATGAATAAGCTGTGTTCCAATTTTTGTTTGGAATAAATCATTTGTTTTGAATTTAGAATGCATTTTCCTATAGAATCAATATTATCAGTGATGGTTAGTTCCAAGACGAGCTCTCATGTCCCATTTTTGTAAATAGGTTCCAGTTTCTTCTCTCTCTGAAGAGCAGTTGGAAAATTTAATTAAGAAATTGAGAAAAGCAAGTGAAGGTAAGTCTGCCTAAAGTTACAAGTTAAATTTTTTTTGGAGTAATTAGGTGGTTATGAGTTGACACCAGTGTGGTTTAAAAGATGTTACTACCACTGTTGAGAGCCCTATGGTTTCATGTTTGGTTGCTTAAGCTATTGTGCTTATGTTTGGCACAGGTTTGAACTCTACACTTAAAGATCAAATTATGTCCCATCCAGCATTGCATGATGCCCTTAATGACCCTAAAAATGGTGATTCTGCAACCAAACACCTGAAACAGCAGGTATGTTTAGGTGATAGGAACTCTACTAAAAATGGCCTTTTGTTTGTTTGTCAAAAACTAACGTTCTGTTCTTTCTGAATATAGTTATTAATGAGACTTTGCTTAGTTTATCTTTCAGGGCATAGAATCTTTCCATTTAAAAAAAATGTATAAACATATATAAAAAATTTCTGGCATGGGTATGGTTCTGAGTACTTCGTGTTAAATATTTAAAAGCAAGAGAAAAAATTTAAAGCCAAACAGAGATTATCAATGTGAACATGCTGCCTTACATAGAAATTACCTTACTATTTTCCCATTAGAGCTAAATGTGTTTGTTCTAGTGTATAAAATAATCTTGTGAAGTTTGCAGGCTTCTATTTTAGGTAACATTGAAAAATTAAAGTTACTTGGTCCAAGAAGATGCTTTGTTGAGTTTGGAGCAGGAAAGGGAAAATTATCTCATTGGGTTGATATTGCCTTAAAAGATGCTGAAAAAGTTCACTTCATCCTAGTAGAAAAGGTGACCACAAGATTCAAGGTAAGTGACACCATTGTAGTATATTAGTAACCAGACTTTGTTTTCACTTTTCTTGTTTGAAAAAAGATACTCAGAAGTATGTCTCTTAAATAAAATGAATTTTTTGTGTGTTTACTTAATTATAGCTTTTTATTCTAATAGTATTGATGACTTAAAACTGGAAGCAAATTTTTTTAAAGATTTTATTTTTTTCTTTTTTTCCCCAAAGCCCCCAGTACATGGTTGTATATTTGTAGTTGTGGGTCCTTCTAGTTGTGGCATGTGGGATGCCGCCTTAGCATGGCCTGATGAGTGGTGCCATGTCTGCGCCCAGGATCCAAACTGGCGAAACCCTGGGCCACTGAAGTGGAGCGTGTGAACTTAACCACTCGGCCACGGGGCTAGCCCCTGGAAGCAAATTTTTTAATCTAAATTTTGATAGTCTGTTGATCTGAGTTCTTAAAATTGTTTTTAGAGACAAGAAAATATGTGAAAAGAGCCAAACTCAAGCTAGGAGTTAAAAGTCTTGGGTGCTAACCTGCCTCTGTACTTAGTAACTATTCATTCAGTAAATGTTTATTGAGCGTACCGCCAGGCACCATGATAGACATTGGATTATCTATCAAATAAAACAAGTCCCTGTGCTCTATTACTTATATTTAAGAAGGAGAGACAGACACATAGATAAATATTTATAGAAAAGTGTTAAAATCTGAAAAAACGTCTGCACAGAGTACAGTATGGGTTCAACAAAGGAAGTGACAAGTTTTAATGCAAGTAAGGGATGGCAAATGGCTACACAGAAAAGGTGGTCCTTGAGCTGTATCTTGAGAAGTGATTTGGTATTTGCTAGAAAGAGGATTTGAGAAGCATTCTGGGAAACTAGAACAGTGTAACCAAACCCCTGAAACAATGTGGAAACATTTCTGGGTGCAAAGTAGAGTTCAACAGTGATGAGACAGGAGAACAGGGCTAAACCATGGAACGTCTCATATTTTATGCTAAGGAAGGAGTTTATCTTGCTTCATGCTGGGGAGAGAGTGAAAGCAAGATTTAGTTCCAGTCTTCAAGAAGCTTACATCTATTGGGGCCGATTTATAAGTACTTTGATTCAGTACGTTAAGTGTCTTATGATAATGGTAAGTACCAGATACTATGGGAGCATGAAGGTAGAACACCGACTGACCTCATTCTACTGTAGGTCACAGAAGGTTTCCCAGAGGAAATGACAACTGAGAGGAAATTGAAAGTATGTAAGAGTTGGTGAAGTAAAAAGGGGTTTTTAAAAGTTCATCTTAGCAGTACCGTTAAAGGTATATCAGAAGAGTCTGAAAGTTGAAGTAGGGAGATTAATAATAAGGTAATTATTATCCAATAATTCAAGTAAGAAATGGCCCAGAGCTAAGGCTATTGTGGTGGGATGGAGAGGAGGGGAAGAGTATGAGAGATGTTAAGATGTTGGAAGCTGTGAGACTTGGTGATTTGTTATTCATTAAGTATAAGAGAGAAAGAGTTATTTCAGAGCCATAAAGAGATATTTTATGGCATATGTGACTAAGTGCTGCTCTGAGAGTAGGAATATAGAAGGAGGAAGAGGAAGAATAGGTTTGGAGGGGAAAATAATGAGTTCAGTTCTGAATGAGTTTTGCTGTTGAAGTAGAGCTTTCTACTTCACGGTTGTATATGTGTCTGATGCTCATCAGAGAAGTCTGGGCCACATGTAGATTTATAAATCAGAGGCACGTGGATATAGATCCCACAGGTTATTATCTTTCAGGGACAATAAGAGGAGCAAGCCAAAAATAGTATATTAGGGAAATATAAATAAAGGAAATAATGTATACATAATAATTTATAAAATTTTTAAGCCTTATAAAAATGGTATTGTTATTTCGGAGTTTTCATCAAAGAATATACTATCTTAAATTGTTATATTAATGATTCTGTTTTTTAAATACTAAAAAATAAGGTGGAAACCTTATTCTGAATTTTGAAAAAGAGAAATCTTTTTATTTTTATAAAACTGTTAACGTAAAAAGTCATTGTTATGTTTACGGTCTATTTGTTCAGGTGGATGGCAAACACAGAAAGAAAAATTCAGTGTTTGAAAGACTTCAAATTGATATTCAACACTTGTGTTTAAGTAAGTTACGTAACTCTTGGTTGCTCTACTAGAAATCATAGAAGTTTCAAACTCTGAGAGTTGCTTAGAAATTCAAACATGCAGAACAGTGCTTCAAGGAAAACAAAGTAAAATTAATCTTAATATAGAATGTTATATCTAACATTTAGATAAATGTAAGTTGAATTAGTGTTGAAACTTTAGAAAACAGTTTTTTTAGTATCAACTAGAAATGAAGTGTCATGTTAGGGAAGAGTTTAAAAGTTTTGGTAATATGTGCTTATGTTTCTTCTTTGTCCTGTTTAACTTATTAAGTCTGTTTTACACTAACCTTTTGCCTGTAGTTAGCATAACTTTTACCTAAACTATTAAAGAAATGAGACAGTTCTCTGCCTAGCTATTATGTAAAGGATACTTCCTAGAGTTTTAAATTGTACCAAAGAAAATAACTCATATCTATGGAACTCACATTTCATACACACACACATCCCTCAGTCATACTCTTTAGTGCCCTTTCTGTGCCTTTTTGTAGTTTTTCATATTATTTTAAATGAAAATAATGCAAACATATCCTAGCAGCCTCTTCCATCCACTAATTTTAATCCAGCCTTGTGAAGCAACCCAGAATTTATATGTAAATCACTGTATTTAAAATTATTTAACTGAATATATTACTTTTCTGAAGTTGTAAACCCTAAGCAAGTTTATGTGCCATGTGTTGAGTTCGTATTAAGCATCCTGGAAAATAGCCTACTTTCTTGAATAGTTTCTATATGACTCTTCGTCTGTCCCCACCATGTATCCCATCCCATATTTTTAAACCAAAATAAGAGAGAAAGATTAATAAAGAAGGATTGATCAAATATCTACAATTCAGTTCAATACTGCCCTTTAGAATTTGCATTAATTTTGGAAAATCTCTCTCTCATGTGCTAAACAGTGACCTACCCAAGATTATAGCCACCAATGAAAATGTGGATTGTAATCCCTAACTTCGGTACTTCAGTTATTTCTTGATGTTTAAAACAAAAGACTTATTTAATGATATACTGAGAGTAATTAAAGATAGTTTTGAAATGGGTAAAAGGGGGTATTTACTTAGAGCACTTCTCTTTCTTTCTTTGTTGCAGGATTGGAATTTACTCATTTTAGGGGAAGAGAAAAGATAGGAAGTATCTGTTGAATGAGTTCACTGTGAACATTCCTCTTTTCTTCTTCTTTTTTTCCCAGCTTTCTTGAGATATTACTGACATATATTTCTTTGTTTTTTCTTTTTCTCTTTTTTTTGGCTTTTATTAAGTTTATACATATGTGTGATTAAGAGTCAAACACAACTGTACGTTCTTATATAAGCAGCACCAGCCAGTTCCGTCCCCAACATCTCTCTTCAGAGGCAAACATTCATTTCTTATTGGTCAATTTTTGTATTTATCTAAAGTCTCTAACAATAGGCTTGTATTACTGCTTTTTGTTTTTTCAAGCATAGTTTATTGATTTTTTTTGCCCATGGAAGATGAAGATTTTCTACCCCCTGCCCCACTTCAAATACATACACTGCCCATTCCTCATCTTCCTAATATGTATTGAATGATTAAATCATCATTTTCCCCCACAGCTGAATCTTTTTTCCTGTGCAATTTTTTATTGTTTGTGGAGTTAATTAACTTACAATTTTGTTTACTTGGTCTTTTAAAAATGTGCTTATCATAATACATAAATCAAGTATTCTATCAGTTTCCATCTTCCTGAAAAAAATCTCTCTTGGATCCTACAGACCTGTTCCGTTCCAGACTGGATGCCCCTGTTTCTGGGCACAAATGTCATCCTTAACAGTCTCTTCAGTTCTCATCCTGGGCATTCCCTTCACTCTCCTGGGTAGGAATTTCTTTTTAAACATCTTATCCCACATCTTCCTGTTGATTCACTCTCTCTTTTGGGCAGAGCATCTCCTCCTATAGCTTCCTGAGAAACGATATATTAGAGATAAATTTGAAACTTACATGGTCTAAAAATATCTTTTGTTTACCCTTATGCTTGATTTGGCTGGGTATTTCTATTACTAGGTTGAAAATTATATTCCTTTAGGATTTTGAAAATATTACTCCCCTGGTGTTTCTCTTTAAAAGTTCAGTGCCATTCTGAGTCCTGATCCCTTGTACATGAGCTGCTTTTTTCTTTCTAGAAATGGATAGGCTATTTTCTTTGTCCTCAGTATTCTAAAGTTTCCCAGTAATGTGCCTTGATGTTGTCATATTTTTATCCATTGTACTGGGCACTTGGTGGACTCTTTAGTTCATAGAAGTGGTTCTTAACTGGAGGCAATTTTGTCCCGTAGGGGACATTGGTAATGTCTGAGACATTTTTGGTTGTCATAACAGTGGGCATGCTGCTGGCGTCCAGTGGATAGAGGCTAGGGAGCCTGCTAAACCCGAGGCCTGCTAAATATCCTATAAGGTACAGTACAGCTCCACAACAAAGAATTATTTGAGCCAAAAAGTGAATAATGCCAAGGATGAGAAATCCTGGTTTACTGAGTCTAGTATTATCAGCTTTCTGTGAAATATCCTTGCATTCTTTTTTTTTTTTTTCCATAAATGTTAGGGGTATCATCCACATCAGAGAAAGCTACAAAGAAAAAAATGTTTATGAGACACAACTCCCTTGCTTTTCTTTTTTTTTTCTTTTTACCTTTGACCCCCTTCACCCATTTTTCCCATTCCTCACCCCCTGGCCCCCGCCTCTGGCAACCACCAATCTCTTCTTTGTATCCATGAGCTTAGTTTTGTTTTGCTTTGTTTTGTTTTGTTTCGGATTCCACATATAAGAGAGATCATACAGTATTTTTCTTTCTCTGTCTGGCTTATTTCACTTAGCATAATGCCCTCAAGGTCCATCCAGGTTATCACAAATGACAAGATTTCATTCATTTTTTTTTTTTTTTAAAGATTTTATTTTTTCCTTTTTCTCCCCAAAGCCCCCCGGTACATAGTTGTGTATTCTTCGTTGTGGGTTCTTCTAGTTGTGGCATGTGGGACGCTGCCTCAGCGTGGTCTGATGAGCAGTGCCATGTTCGCGCCCAGGATTCGAACTAACGAAACACTGGGCCGCCTGCAGCAGAGTGCGCGAACTTAACCACTCGGCCACGGGGCCAGCCCCCCAAGATTTCATTCATTTTTATGGCTGAATAATATTCTATCGTGTATATATATCACAATTTCTTTATCCATTCATCTATTGATGGGCACTTAGGTTGTTTTCATATCTGGGCCATTGTAAATAATGTGTAATGAACGTGGGAGTACATATATATATCTTTTCAAGTTAATATTTTCATTTTCTTTGAATAAATACCCAGAACTGAAATTGCTGGATAGTATGGTAGTTCTATTTTGATTTTTTGAGGAGCCTCCATACTGTTTTCCATGGTGGCTGCAACAATTTACATTCTCACAGCAGTGCACAAAGGTTCCTTTGTCTCTGCATCCTCGCCAACATTTGTAATCTCTCGTTTTATTGATAGTAGCCATTCTAACAGGTGTTCGTGATATCTCATTGTGGTTTTTGGGTTTTTTTTTTTTAAAGATTTTTTTCATTTTTTCATTTTTCTCCCCAAAGCCCCCCAGTACATAGTTGTACATTCTTCGTTGTGGGTCCTTCTAGTTGTGGTATGTGGGATGCCGCCTCAGCGTGGTTTGACGAGCAGTGCCATGTCCACACCCAGGATTCGAACCAACGAAACACTGGGCAGCCTGCAGCGGAGTGCGTGAACTCAACCACTCGGCCACGGGGCCAGCCCCTCATTGTGGTTTTGATTTGCATTCCCTGATGATTAATGATGATGAGCATTTTTTCGTGTACCTGTTGGCCATCTATATGTCTTCTTTGGAAAAATGTCCTACTCAGATCTTCTAACCATTTTTTTTTTTAACCAAGAAAGTGTGTTTCTTTGTAAATGAAAATAATTATTTGAATTTCAAGAGCTGGTCACTTGTAGAAGTTTCCATGTCTTTTTATTAATTTTTAAAAAATTTTTTATTATTTGAGTTCATAATAGTTTACATCTTTGTGAAATTTCAGTTGTACATTATTTCTTGTCCGTTACCACATAGGTGCTCCCCTTCATCCCCTGTGCCCACCCCTCAACCCCTTCCCCTGGTAACCACTGAACTGTTTTCTTTGTCCATGTGCTTGTTTTTATTTCACATATGAGTGAAATCATCTGGTGTTGGTCTTTCTCAGTCTGGCTTATTTCACTAAGCATAATTCCCTCTAGGTCTTTCAATGTTGTTGCAAATGGGATGAATTTGTCTTTTTTTCAGGCTGACTGGTATTCTATTGTATATATATACCACATCATCTTTATCCAATCATCAGTCAGTGGGCGCTTGGGTAGTTTCCATGTCTTGGCTATTGTGAATAGTGCTGCAATGAACATAGGGATACATATGTTACTTTGGATTGTTGATTTCAAGTTGGTTGGGTAGATACCCAGTAGTGGGATAGCTGGGTCATATGGTAGTTCTATTTTTAGTCTTTTGAGGAATCTCTATACTGTTTTCCATAGTGACTGCACCAGTTTGCATTCCCACCAGCAGTGTATGAGGGTTCCCGTCTCTTCGCACCCTCTCCAATGTTTATTATTTTTAGTCTTAGTGATTATAGCTACTTTAACAGGCATAAGGTAGTATCGTAGTGTAGTTTTGATTTGCATTTCCCTGATGATTAGTGATGTTGAACATCTTTTCATGTGTTTATTGGCCATCTGTATATCTTCTTTGGAAAAATGTCTGTTCATATCCTCTGCCTATTTTTTTGATCAGGCTGTTTGTTGTTTTGTTGTTCAGTTGTGTGAGTTCCTTATATATGGAGATTAACTGCTTGTCAGATAGATGATTTGCAAATATTTTCTCCCAGTTGGTGGGTTGTCTTTTGGTTTTGATCCTAGTTTCTTTTGCCTTACAGAAGCTCATTAGTCTGATGAACTCCCACTTGTTTATTTTTTCTGTTATTTTCCTTGTCTGAGAAGACATGGTATTCAAAAAGATCCTTGAAAGTTCAGTGTCAAAGAGTGTACTACCTATATTATCTTCTAGGAGTTTTATGGTTTCAGGACTTACCTTCAAGTCTTTGATCCATTTTGAGTTTATTTTTGTGTATGGTGTGAGATAATGGTCCACTTTCATTGTTTTGCATGTGGCTGTCCAGTTTTCCCAACACCATTTATTGAACAGACTATCTTTTCTCCATGGTATGTTCTTGGCACCTTGGTCGAAGATTAGCTGTCCGTAGATGTATGATTTTATTTCTGGGCTTTCAGTTCTGTTCCATTGATCTGTGTGCCTGTTTTTGTACCAGTACCATGTTGTTTTGATCCCTATGGCTTTGTAGTACGTTTTGAAGTCAGGGATTTTGATGCCTCCAGCTTTGTTCTTTTTACTCAGTATTGTTTTAGCAATTCACGGTCTTTGGTTGCCCCATATGAATTTTAGGATGCTTTGCTCTATTTCTGTGAAGAATGTCATTGGGATTCTGATGGGGATTGCATTGAATCTGTAGATTGCTTTGGGTAGTATGGACATTTTAACTGTGTTTATTCTTCCAATGCATGTGCACAGAATCTCTTTCCATCTCTTTATGTCATTATCTATTTCTTTCAATAGTGTCTTATAGTTTTCATTGTATGAGTCCTTCACCTCCTTAGTTAAATTTATTCTCTAGGTTCTTTATTCTGTTTTTTTGCGATTGTAAATGGAATTGTATTCTTGAGTTCTCTTTCTGTAAGTTTATTATTAGAGTACAGAAATTCAACTGATTTTTGTATGTTGATTTTGTACCCTGTAACTTTACTGTAGTTGTTAATTATTTCTAATAGTTTTCCAATGGATTCTTTAGGGTTTTGTTAAGAGTTTTTATCATAAATGGCTGTTGGATCTTGGCAAATGCTTTCTCTGCATCTGTTGAGATGATCATGTGGTTTTTTCCCCTCATTTTGTTAATGTGGTGTATCATGTTGATTGATTTGCGGATGTTGAACCATGCCTGTGTCCCTGGAATAAATCCGACTTGATCATGATGTATGATGTTTACGATGCATTGCTGTATTCGAGTTGCCAATATTTTGTTCAGGATTTTTGCATCTATGTTCATCAGCGATATTGGCCAGTAGTTTTCCTTTTTTGTTCTTGTCCTTGTCAGGCTTTGGTATCAGTGTGATGTTGGCCTCACAGAATGTGTTAGGAAGTGTTCCATCTTCCCTAATTTTTTGGAATAGCTTGAGAAGGATAGGTGTTAAATCCTCTTTGAAAGTTTGGTAGAATTCCCCAGGGAAGCCGTCTGGTCCTGGGCTTTTATTCTTGGGGATGCTTTTGATTACTGTTTGAATCTCTTTCCTTGTGATTTGTCTATTCAGATTCTCTATTTCTTTTTGATTCAGCTTTGGGAGGTTGTAAGAATCTAAGAATTTATCCATTTCCTCTAGATTGTCCATTTTGTTGACATATAATTTTTGGACTATTCTCTGATAATCCATTGTATTCCGGTGGCATCCAGTGTTATTTCTACTCTTTCATTTCTAATTTTATTTATCTGAGATTTCTCTCTTTTTTTCTTTGTAAGTCTGACTAGGGGTTTGTCAGTTTTATTTATCTTCTCAAAGAACCAGCTCTTTGTTTCATTGATCCTTTCTACTGCCTTTTTTGTTTCAATAGCATTAATTTCTGCTCTGATTTTTATTGTTTCTCTCCTTCTACTGACCTTGAGCTTTGTTTGTTCTTTTTTTCTAATTCAGTTAGGTGTAGTTTGAGATTGCTTATTTGGGATTTTTCTTGTTTGGTAAGCTTGTATTGCGATGAATTTCCCTTTTAGTACAGCTTTTGCTGCATCTCATATGAGTTGGTATGGTATGTTATCATTTTCATTTGTCTTCAGATATTTTTTTATTTCTCCTTTAATTTCTTTAATGATCCGTTGCTCGTTCAATAGCATGTTGTTTAGTCTCCACATCTTTGTCCTTTTGTCAGCTCTTTTCTTGTAATTAATTTCTAGCTTTATGGCATTGTGATTGGAAAAGATGCTTGTTGTTATTTCAATCTTCTTAAATTTATTGATGCATGCCTTGTTTCCCAGCATATGGTCTATGCTTGAGAATGTTCCATGCACACTTGAGAAGAATGTGTAGTGTGCTGTTATTGGATGGAGTGTTCTATATATGTTTGTTAAGTCCATGTGGTCTAGCTTTTCATTTAATTCCACTGTTTCCTTGTTGATTTTCTGTCTGAATGATGTATCCATTGATGTGGCTTGGGTATTGAGGTCCCCTACTATTATTGTGTTATTATTACTGTCTTCTTTTAGGTTTGTTAATAGTTGCTTTATGAAATTTGGTGATCCTATATTGTGTGCATAGATATTTATAAGCGTTATTTCTGCTTGAAAGAGTGTCCCTTTGATCATTATAGACTGTCCCTCTCTGTCTCCCTTTACCTGTCTTATCTCGAAGTTTACTTTGTCTGATGTGAGTATAACGACACCTGCTTTCTTTTGTTTGCCATTAGCTTGGGGTATCATCTTCCACCCCTTCACTCTGAGCCTGTATTTGTCATTGGAGCTGAGATGTGTTTCCTGGAGGCAGCATATTGTTGGGTCTTGTTCTTTAATCCATCTTGACACTGTGTGTCTTTTTTTTGGAGCATTCAATCCATTTAGGTTTAGGGTGATTATTGATGTATGAGGGCTTAATGCTGTCATTATATCACTCATTTTCCAGTTTTCCTGCCTTTCCTTTGTTTCTCGTCCTGTGTGCATTGGTCTACACATTGAATTATCAAATTTTTTATGATGTGTTTCTTTGTGTTTTCCTTATTTATTTTTTGTGTCTCTGTTCTGCTTTTTTGTTTAGTGGTTAGCCTGAGGTTTGTATTCAGAATCTCATGTATAACATAGTCCATTTTCTGATGGCCTCTTATTTTCTTAGTCTAAACCGATTTGGTCCCTTTCCTCCTCCCCTCCTGAGTTGTTTTTCTTATTCCAACTTGTGTTGTGAGATTGTGGTTAAAGTGACAAGATTGTCTTTGTTTTTGGTGTTTTCCTTCCCTTTAGCCTAATGCTATGGTTGAATATTTGCTATCCTATTCTGATTCTGTCTACCTGTTTATCTCCTTACTCTGTGTTTTGTGACCCCTTTCTCCCTGTTTTTCTTTTTTTCAGGTATGAAGGCCTTCTTGAAGATTTCTTTTAGGGGAGGATCTCGTAACTACAAAGTCCCTTAGCTTTTGTTTCTCTGGGAAAGATTTAATTTCTCCCTCATATTTGAAGGATATTTTTGCTGGATAGAGTATTCCTGGCTGAAGATTCTTGTCTTTTAAAATTTTGAATATGTTGTTCCATTCTCTCCTAGCTTGTAAGGTTTCTGCAGAGAAATCCACTGGAAGCCTGATAGGGGTTCCTTTGTAGGTTATTTTCTTCTGCCTTGCTGCCCTTGATATTCTTTCTTTATGATTCATTTTTGCCAGTTTTACTATTATATGCCTTACAGTAGGTCTTTTTATATTGACAAATCTAGGAGATCTGGAAGCTTCTTCCACGCATATTTCTCTCTCTTTCCTTAGATTTGGGAAGTTCTCTGCTATTATTTCTTTGAACATACCTTCTGCTCCATTCTCCTCCTCTTCTTCTTGAATGCCTACAATTCTTATGTGGCATTTCCTCATTGAGTCAGATATTTCTTGGAGACTTTCTTCATTTCTTTTTAGTTTTAGTTCTCTTCCTCTGTCTGGAGCATTTCAACCTGTCTGTCTTAGATTATGCTGATATGTTCCTCTATGATGTTCTCTCGAGCATCCAGGGAATCTGTATTTTGCTTTATCTCTTCCATTGTGTCTTTCATCTCTAATATTTCTGATTGATTCTTTATAGTTTCAAACTCTTTTGTGAAGTAGCTCCTGAACTTGTTGAATTGTTTCTCTACATTCTCTTTTACATCGAGTTTTTTGATGATAGCTATTTTGAATTCATTGTTGTTTAGCTTACATATTTCTGTGTCCTCAGGGCTGAGTTCTGGGTACTTGTTGTTTTCTCTCTAGTCTGGAGAAGTGATGTAGTGTCTGATGTTGGAAGGTCGGATCTTTCTCATTCTGATATTATTCAGTTGCAGTTACAGCCTATCACCACTGGGTGGGGGTCAAGAGCTGTATATTCTGAGCCGTCCACCTTCAGCAGAGATCCCAGGCACTGGTGTGGCAGGGCATGGGGTCGGTGGGAGGAGGGGCACTTTCTCCTGCATGCACTACAGGATTTCTCAATCAGCTCTTGCTATCTGGTCTCCTGGGGTCTTGGCTTGATGAGGTCAATCCCCGTGAAAGCTTTCGCCCTGGTAGAGGGCTTCCCTCTAGGCTTCAAAGACCCTAGGGCATCCTTGGTGATCCTGCGAATGACTGCTTGCCTGCTCCTTCCCGCATGAATCCTCCTGGGGTCATGATCACAGTCTTTAAGTGAGGGAGTGAAGATCTCTCTTACCCCATTCAGCTCCTCCGAGGGGGCTCCAGGCTGTCTGCCCTCCATCATGTGGCTGCGTGACTCTCCAAGGTTTTTGTGTTGTTAGGATGTCTTCTGTTGGAGTATGGATGCCCCTTTTTGTTGTATTTTGGAGGGGAGAGAGTCCCAGGCAAGTTCACTGTGCCATGATGCTGACGTCACTCTCTTTGTTTTCTCCTTGTTTATGACTTGTGTCTCTGTTCTGCCTTTTTGTTTAGTGGTTACCCTGAGCTTTGTATTCAAGATCTCGTGCATAAGATAGTCCTTTTTCTGATGGCCTCTAATTTCCTTCGAGTAACCGATTCAGGCCCCTTCATCTTCCCATCCTAAGTTCATTTTCTCACGTCTTATTCCATCTTGTGTTATGAGTTTGTTGTTAAAATGACAAGATTATCTTTGTTTTTGGTGTTTTCCTTCCCTTTGTCGTTAATGCTATAATGAGTATTTGCTATCCTGCTCTGAGTCTGTCTAGCTATTTAACTCCTTTACTCTGTGCTTTGTAACCCTTTTCTCCCTTTTGTTTTTCAGGTATGAGGGCCTCCTTGAGGATTTCTTGTGGAGGGGGTCTTGTGGCTACAAACTCCCTTAGCTTTTGTTTATCTGGGAAAGTTTTTATTTCTCCATCATATCTGAAGGATATTTTTGCTGGATAGAGTATTCTTGGCTGAAAGTTTTTGTCCTTCAATGATTTGAATACGTCATTCCAATCTCTCCTAGCCTGCAAGGTTTCTTCAGAGAAATCTACTGAAAGCCTGATGGGGGTTCCTTTGTAGGTTTTCTTTTTTTTCCTTGCTGTACTTAATATTCTTTCTTTGTCATTCATTTTTGCCAGTTTCACTACTGTATGCCTTGCAGTAGGTCTTTTTACATTGACGTATTTAGGAGATCTGGCAGCCTCTTACACATGGATTTCCTTCCCTAGGTTTGGGAAGTTCTCTGCTACTATTTCTTTGAAGAAGCTTTCTCCTCCATTCTCCTTCTCTTCTCCTTCTTGAATACCTATAATTCATATGTTGCATTTCCTAATTGAGTTGGATATTTCTTGGAGACTTTCTTCATTTCTTTTTAGTCTTAGGTCTCTCTCTTCCTCTATCTGGAGCATTTCAACATGTCTATCTTCAGTTATGCTGATACGCTCTTTGGTGTGTGCTTGAGTGTTCAGGGAATCCATATTTTGTTTTATCTCTTCCATTGTGTCTTTCATCTCTCATATTTCTGATTGATTTTTCTTTATAGTTTCCATCTCTTGGGTGAAGTAGCTTCTGAACTCATTGAGTGGTTTCTCTACATTCTCTTTTGACTTATTGAGTTTTTTGATGATAGCTGTTTTGAATTCTTTGTCATTTAGATTACATATTTCTGCATCCTCAGGACTGATTTCTGGGTGCTTGTCATTTTCTCTCTGGTCTGTAGGTCTAATGTGTTTAGTATTGCTAGAGGCTTTGTTTTTTTTGCATCCTGGCATTATTAGGTTGCAGTTACCACCTATCGCCACTGGGTGGGGGTCAGGAGCCCCATATTTCTGAGCCCTCTGCCTTCAGCCGAAATCCTGGGGGCTGGAGCCGGCTGAGTGGGTGGGGCAAGGGGTGCTTTCTCCTGCTTGCTCTCTCCCCCTACTCTCCTGGGTTGTTGGCTTGATGAGGTCAGCCCTGGTGAAAGCTTTCACCCTGGTAGAAGGCTTCTCTCTAGGCTGCAAGGGCCCTAGGGAGTGCTTGATGTTCACATGAATGAACGTCCCCTCCCCCCTTCCTCCCCTTTAGGAGGCCTCCCGCGTCCCAATTGCACTCTTTAGGGGAGATAGCAAAGATCTCTCTTACCCTCTTCCACCTCCGAGGGGGTTCCAGCCTCTCCCTTCTCCATCATATGGCTTCGTGGATCTCTCCAACGTTTTTTTGTTGAGTTTGGATGTCCCCTGTTGGAGTATGGATGATTTTTTCATTGTTTATTGGAGGGGGAAGATGTCTGAGAGACCTCAGTCCACCGTGATGCTGACGTCATTCTCTTCTGCCCATTTTTTAATCAGATTGTTTTTTCTTTTGCTATTGAGTTGTATGAGTACTTTATATATTTTGAATATTAACCCCTTATCAGATATGATTTGCAAATATTTTTTTCCAGTGAGTAGGTTGCCTTTTCATTTTGTTGATAGTTTCCTTTGCTGTGCAGAAACTTTTTAATTTGATGTAGTTCCACTTGTTTATTTTTGCTTTTGCTGCTTTTGCTTTTGATGTCAGATTCAAAAAATCATTGCTCAGACCTTTGTCAACCTTACCACCTATGTTTTCTTGTGGGAGTTTTATGGTTTCAGGTCTTATGTTCAAGTCTTTAATCCCTTTTGAGTTAATTTTTGTGTGTTGTGTAAGATAGTGGGTCCAGTTTCATTCTTTTGCATGTGGCTGTCCAGTTTTCCCAGCACCATTTTTTGAAGAGACTATCCTTTCACCCATTGTATATTCTTGGCTCCTTTGTCATACATTAATTGACTATTTAGGTGTGGGTTTATTTCTGGGTTCTTTATTCTGTTCCATGGCTCTGTGTGTCTGTTTATGCCAATTCCATACAGTTTTAATTACTATAGCTTTGTAAAATAGTTTGAATCCAAGGAGTGGGATGCCTCCAGCTTTGTTCTTTCTCAAGATTGCTTTGGCTATTCTGGGTCTTTTTTGGTTCATACAAATTTTAGGATTGTTCTGTTTCTCTCAAAAATATTAGAATTTTGATTGAGATTGCATTGAATTTGTAGATTGCTTTGGGTAGGATGAACATTTTAACAGTATTAATTCCTCTTTTTTTTAAGGTATGCCTTGTTTTTTTTTGTTTTTTGGGGGGTTTTTTGGTGAGAAATATTGGCCTTGAGCTAACGTCTGTTGCCTATCTTCATCTTTTTGTTCTCTCCCCAAAATCCTGGTACATAGTTGTATATCCTAGTTGTAAGTCATTCTGGTTCCTCTGTGTGGGTCACTGTCACAGCTTGGCTTGATGAGTGGCGTGTAGGTCTGCACCCAGGATCCAAACTGGCAAACCCCAGGCCACCGAAGTGGAGCTCAAGAACTTAACCATTCGGCCACAGGACTGGCCCCAACAATATTACTTGTTCTAGTCTATGAGCATGGAATATCTTTCCATTTATTTGTGTCTTCTTCAGTTTCTTTCCTTAAGAAAGTAAAAATTTAACCTCCTTGGTTAAATTTATTCCTAGATATTTTGTGTGTATGAGAGGAAGATTTGCCCTGAGCTAACATCTGTTGCCAGTCCTCCTCCTTTTTTGCCTGAGGAAGACTAGCCCTGAGTTAACTAATTTGCCAGTCTCCTCTACCTGGTATGTGGGTTGCCTCCACAGCATGGCTGATAAGTGGAGTAGGTCCGCATCCAGGATCCAAACCTGTGAACCCTGGGCCACTGAAGTGGAGCACACGGAAATTTAACCACTTGGCCACAGGGCCAGCCCCTATTTTATTCTTTTTGATGCAATTGTAAATAAGATTGTTTTCTTAATTTCTCTTTCTGATAATTCATTATTAGTGTATAGAAACACAACAGATTGTTTATTGATTTTGTATCTTGCAACTTTACCAAACTTGTTTAGTAAACTAATAGTTCTAACAGATTTTTGATAGAGCCATTAGGGTTTTATCGATATAGTATCATGTCATCTCCAAATAATGACAGTTTTACTTCTTCCTTTACAATTTGCATGGTTGTTATTTCTTTTCCTTTCCTAATTTCTCTAGCTAGGACTTCCAATACCATGTTGAATAAAGTGACAAGAGTGGGCATCCTTGTTCCTAATCTTAGAGGAAAAACTTTCAGCTTTTCACTGTTGACTGTGTGAGCTGTGGGTTTGTTATATACGGCCTTTATTAAGTTGAGCTATGTTACCTCTCTGCCTGCCTTTTTGAGAGTTTTTATGATAAATGGATGTAGAATTGTGTCAGATGCTTTTTTTGCATCTATTAAGATGATCATATGATTTTTATCCTTCATTTTGTTAATGTGGTGTATCACATTGACTGATTTGCAGATGCTGAGCCATCCTTGCATCTCTGGAGTAAATCCCACTTGATCATGGTGTATGATCCCTTTAATGTATTTTTGAATTTGGTTTGATAATATTTTAAGAGTTGATTTTTACATCTATGTTCATCAGGGATATTGGCCTGTAATTTTCTTCTGCCGTTCCCTCCTCTTCTTATTTCTGGAGGAGCTGGAGAAGGATTGGTATTAATTCTTCTTTGAATGTTTGGTAGAAGTCATCAGTGAAGCCATCTGGTCCTGGACTTTTGTTTCTTGGGTGGTTTTTGATTACTGATCCAATCTTATTAATAGTAGTTGGTCTGTTCAGATTTTCTATTTCATCATGATTCAGTCTTGGTAGGTTGTATGTTTCTAGGAATTTATCCATTTCTTCTCATTTGTCCAATTTGTTGGCATATAATTGTTCATCGTAGTATCTTATGATCCTTTGTATTTTTGTGGTGTCAGTTGTAATGTCTCTTCCTTCATTTCTGATTTTATTTGAGTCTTGTCATTTTTTTTTTTTTTTTGGTGAGCCTAGTTCAATGTTTGTCAATTTTGTTTATCTTTTCAAAGAACCAGCTATTAGTTTCATTGATCTTTTCTGTTGTCTTTTTGTGTCTTTCATTTATTTCTGTTCTAATCTTTGTTATTTCCTTTTTTATGCTAACTTTGGGCTTTCTTCTTTTCTAGTTCCTTGAAGTGTAAAGTTAGGTTATTTATTTGAGACTTTTTTTGTTTCTTGAAGTAGGCATTTATTGCTATGAAATTCCCTCTTAGAACTGCTTTTGCTGTATCCCATAAATTTTGGTGTGTTATATTTCCATTTTTGTTTGTCTTTTGTATTTTTTTATTTCTATTTTGATTTCTTCTTTGACTCACCCGTTCAGTAGTGTGTTGTTTAATCTCCACATATTTGTGAGTTTTCCTGTTTTCTTCATGTAATTCATTTCTAATTTCATATCATTGTGGTCAGAAAAGATGCTTGATATGTTTTCAGTCTTCTTAAATTTATTAAGACTTGTTTCTTGGCCTAATATATGATCTATCATGGAAAATGTTCCATGTGCAGTTGAGTGGAATGTATATTCTGTTGCTTTTGGATGAAATGTTCTGTGTATATCTGTTAAGTCCTTCTGGTCTGATGTGTCATTTAAGGCCACTATTTCATGATTGATTTTCTGTCTGTATATCTATCCATCAATGTAAGTGGGGTGTTAAAATCTTCTACTGTTGATCTCTGCTGTCTGTTTCTCCTTTTAGAACTGTTAATATTTGCTTTATATATTTAGCTGCTCCTGTGTTAGGTGCATATTTATAAATGTTATATCCTCTTGTTAGATTGACCCCTTTATCGTTATGTAATGCCTTTCTTTGTCTCTTATTACAGTCTTTGTTTTAAAATCTCTTTTGTCTGATATAGGTATAGCTACTCCAGCTTTCTCTTGGTTTCCATTTGCATGGAATATCTTTTCCTATCCCTTCACTTTCAGTCTGTGTGTGTCGTTACATCTAAAGTGAGTCTCTGGTAGGCAGCACATAAATGAATCTTAGTTTTTTATCCCTTCAGCCACTCTCTGTTTTGATGGAAGAATTTAGTCCATTTACATTTAAAATAATTATTGATAGGTGTGTATTTATAGCCATTTTAATTGTTTTTTTGCTGTTTTTTTAGTTTCTCTCTGTTTCTTTCTTCTCCTCTTGCTCTCTTCCTTTGTGTTTTGATAACTTTCTTTAATGGTATGTTTATATTCCTTTCTCTTTATCTTTGGTGTATTTACTATAGGTTTTTGCTTTGAGGTTGCCATGAAGCTTACATATAACAACTTATATGTAATTTGTGTTCTTTCTTTGATAGTTTTCTCTCTTCCATTTTCTTCTTTTCTCCCCTTATGGAAAAACTCTTATGATTTAGTTATTAGACCTCCTAGAATGATTCTCTACTTTTCTTGACTTTACTTCTCTATTTTATATTTTTTGGCCTTTTTTCTATACTTTCTAAAATTTCCTCAATTTAATTTTTTCTATCAGAGTTTTAATTTCTAAGATATTTTACTCTGAATCTGCCTTTATTATTGTATCCTGTTCTTTTTTTATAATTGTGATGTCTTATCTCTCTGAGGATATTAATGATAGTTTTTTAAGAATTATTCTCCCTTCACAATCTCTGTTTTTACCAAGTTGTTCTTTTCTGGTTTTTTTCGTCTGTCTCTTTCAACTTAGAGCCTGTCCTCAGACATCTGATGCTTCTTGATGGAGTGTTCATAGTTAGGATTAAGGGACTGAGAGCTCTGAGTCCTGAGGTGGGATTATTGACTCTGAGCTTGAATTTTGGGTGATCTTCCTAAGATGTGATCTTTCCTCTTGGGCTTGTTGGATTCCCCATAAAAGACTCTTCTGATCGCCTACCTAGAGAGTAAAGGTCTGGTTACCAACATTCTGGGACCAATGGGGAACAAGAGCTAGGGGAATCAGTGTGACACTAACTTAATCCTACTGTTTTGCCACACTTCAACTCTTGACTTCTTATTGTCTCTCAGCCCAGTGACCTCCTGTTTTATTCACGTCAGAGAGGTAATCTGTAGTGTTCCACCAAGTGGGAAAGAGGTAGTCACCAAGTAGCTATGAGGTGGGGATCTGACTACTTCTTATAGCCACTTCAGCTCTACTTTCAAGGTACCTGATGCCCCTAGTTCCTGCGCCTTTTGGAGATTTGTGGGATAGATTTGGTTGATTCTCAGCCTTTTTCACTTTTGTCTCCTTTTCTCTTCTTCCAGACCTTGAGAGTGTATGCCTTTTAAAAAATCTTCTTATTCTTATTTTGGTAGAGTTTTAGGAGGTATCAAACTAGATGCTTGTATTCAGTCTTCCTTCTTTTCCCAGAAGTTCATCTGTCCTATTTTCTAAGCCCAAAGAAGTAGGAGAGAGAGGAAATGAAGTAATTTGTCAAGGATAAAAATGAAAGGGCTTTCATACACACCCTTTCTTTTCACCCTAATTGATGATAAGCTTATTGGAGCACCTTAATTTGAACCTCTGTATTCCCTGGCATGAGCAAACTATTCCACTTGGTACCAATTTCTGCTAGCATGTAATACCATCTGAAAGCAGGAAACAGAAAAATTGAAATATTTACTAAGTACTTTCATTGGACAATTCACTGTTCCACGTTTTGTAGCTAGATTTACAGGGGGAAGCATACTTTTCATGTCAAAATCTTGGAAGAAGGAAAATGAATCGGGGACAAAAGTGGGAGCCATGACTGTGATATACTACATTTTACCATGTAACTTGGTGGACTTATTTTTTTTTTTTACTTCTACAGGACTATTAATGAATTTTTTTCCATGACAATGTGAAAAGCTAAGATGATATATTTTTTTTGATCATCAAGATATAGTAAAAGCTCTATTTTTAGTTTGATTAGAATATTGAATATAGTAGTTTATAATATATATTGTGTTGATTATATTAGTCATATATATTTATCATATATTATTTGTGCAAAATAAATCTAGTAGGGAAAGTTTTGAGTCTTTTTTCCAATGGATTAATAGTATTTAGCAAAATAAAGTTTCTACAGAGGAAAGTCCTGAATCAGTGTAGAAGAAATAGCATTAGCCTGAGTCAAGAAACTTAAATTCTAATTTTGACTCTGTCAGTAGCCATCTGTGTTACTTATCAAATCACTACATTTTTGAGCTTCTTATTATAAAGTGAGAATTTTTCTTTGAATCGCTTTTAGCCCAAAATTCAACGATTCTAATTAGTTCTCTCTTTTAGGACGTCACATTAATGCCTTATCTCACAAGAGGGCTTAGTTCTCATTCCTTTTATTTCAGACAAGATTCCTGTGCTAAGCAAAGAAAAACTACCTGTGGTGGGAATTGGGAAGCATCTGTGTGGTGTGGCAACAGGTATGTAAACATATTAATAATGTCTAGATAAACAGTAAGTTTTAGCTTAACATGGTCCCGACCATTTGAATAGTCTCTTTTGAATCTTATATCATTTATGTTACAACTCATTAATCTTCAAGTACCACTGGCCTTGTATTATATTAGATACAGAGCTTTGCTATTTATCTGCTCATTTTGGCCATTTGTAGAATGAATTGAAGAGTTTTATATGTAAATACTGTGTCATATGGGACCTTAAAGTTCTTTGGGTTATTTTTCAACCCAAAAGGAAATGAATTATTTATGGAAACTGTATGATCCCACCCCCGAAACTAGTGACTTTTTTAGAGGAGTTGCTGGGAAGGACTCAGAAACCTCTCTCACTAGAAGGCGATTATGTATCAGGATTCTGGGGGAAAAGAAAAATGTTAGACCAAAATCAAATTCTAAGGTGTCTTATTTTAGCACTTCTATCCATCAGATCTAGCAGGGTAAAGTGGAAAGACCATGGGCTTTGAAATCAGATAGTCCAGGGTTCAGCTCTGTTCTGTAACCTTGGCAAATTATTTAACCATTCTGAGCTTTGGTTCTCTCATCTGTAAAGTGGGGATAATAATATATATATGATTTACCAGGTTACATGTAAAGAGTCTCTGGTGCATATTTGTGTCAATAAATGTTAACTATTGTTGTGTCAATAAATGTTAACATCATCTTCCTGGCTTTTGCTAGTTTCATCGTTCACCCATATAGGGAACTTGGAGCTTCTATAAGACATTATTCAAACTGGCTGGAAATGGCTTTGAGTATTATGTATTTGTGTTGTCCTTCATAGTTTTTAGATAACTTTCATGTACCTTATCTCATTTAACCCTCATAAAAGCCTTCTGAAGTCAGCCAGTTCTATCCTGGGGAGGAAAAAAAGCATACTCCTTTACTCCTACCAATCTGATCCAAATTTCTTAGGACTATAGTCTATATTGGCCATTTCTCGTGTTCCACACACTTTTGCCCTCTTTCGCCACAGGTAAGAATTCACTCTTATCTGAATTCTACCTTCATCACTCTGTCATCAGCTTACTGAGAAATCTCTCCTGCAATGGCTTGCCCTTCTTGAAATTCTCATTCCTTCTCTTTTGTGACACTCTTCTTTCCTGGTTCTTACCCTACTTCTATGCTATTCTTTCTCTGTTTCTCTCGTGGTCTCCTTCCACTACCTGTCCTTTAGATATTAATATTTAGACCCATCTGCTGCACACGTAATGTCTTGCCCCTATCTTCAAACTCTTCCGTAGCTCCCAGTCCCCTGTAGCATAATGTCGAGGCTCTTTAACACGACATCCTAGTCTCAGTCTGGTCTCTGCCTTCCTCTCTTTGCCACTTCCTGCCTCCAGCTTTACTGGTCAGCAAATTCAAACCCCATGTACTTTTCCCATTTACTATACTGAGTCAATTTCTAAAGTGGCCAATTTCTACTACTCCTTCAGCTCAGTTGTCACCACTTTCAAGGAGCCTAGTTATACAAGATACTCCTCGTAAGGATTTATCATAATACCCTCTGCATGTCTTTACCTTATTGTGTTTAATTATCTGTTTATATATCTAATTCTCCCACTGTGCTGTGAATTTTTTCAGCGTAGGGAGTGTGCTAACATGATGCTTGATATATAACAGAATCTCGGTAAATGTTTGAATGAATGAGTGATCTTGGCCACCAATTTGCTTTTTTCTTATCACTTTCTAGATATGTGGCTTTGTCCTTTAAATTGTAAAGAAGGGATTGAGATAGATTGCTTAAGCTCCTTCTGGTTCTAAAATAATTTCATTTTTTAAATAATTTTTCTGGTTATTCACATTTCTGAAGATCATTTACTTAAGTCCAATATAGGTAAAACAGTGACTAAATATATTTTTTCAGAAAATAATAGTTTATGAAATAATAGATCAGCTATTGCTTTCTCCAAATAATAGGTTACTAATGATGTTTGTGGACTTAAATTCATATATTAGATTAAATTTGCTCGTGAAATATCAGATCATTTAGTGTTCACTTGTGACATCTTAGGGTAATCAAATTTAAACATACACGTTTTCGATTGAACAGGCACAGCATGACAGCCTAATCAGACGGAAAATGTGGGTTTTACAGTGTATATTCAGGGTCTTTCCAATAATGTCAACAATATAGCGCTCTTCAGTGGGAAATAGTTATAGTCATCAAAAAATCCATTTGTTTAGCTTTTAAATGTAGTGTAAATTTTTCATTTTAATATGGAGTACATCCATCTCTAAGTTTCTGTGTAGGAATCATCAATACATCCAAAAAGCCTTGCAGATGAAAGATATTCAGTAACTATTTGCTGAATAAATGAATAAATACAGTGAGGCTACTCAGTGAGGCCTACTTTCTACATTCTGCCCCCCTCCTCTCAGCTTTTTGACTCATCACTATTTGCTGTGAACATCTCACGTTTCAGGACTGACACCTAACATCAGTCTTAGCAGATGCTTAGCAGATGCCTTTCCTCTTTATTTCTTTCCTTGGGTTTCTTAAGCTCAAAATTTCCCTGGAATGTAAGTGTAGGTAAATACGTTTTTTCTATACAAGTCATTTCCTCAGCTAGGGTAGGAGAAGTGAGAGCCAATTCGACTAGTTGAACTGAAAGTTTTTGCAAATTGTAGATCTTAAGCTTCAGAAAGTTTTAGTGGAAAGTAGACTTTATGCAGCATAAATCACTAAAGAAAGTGAGAGCAGAGCAAATAGGAAGAGTTGGTAATTCATGAAAGAATTATTGCAAGTATAAAGCTAAGTAGGTTTTTGTTGGTTTTGTTGCTGGGTTTTTAAAAACCATACTGCTTAAGAAATGTAAAAAATATTTATTTTTAAAGATGATGTGGTTTGGGGGGGGCCACATAATTGTGTTTGCAGATCTTGCATTACGATGTTTGGTTGAAACCTATGCTGCCAGTTGTGAGGAAAGGAATGAAGAACCTTTAGCCAAACGCATAAAGAATGATAAAACAGAGAAAGAAATTAACACTTTGGCCAAGGAAGGAAATGAAAAAAATGTCCCAGAGAAGTGGACCCCTGTGGCTGGCATTGTTATTGCACTCTGTTGTCACCACAGGTGTGATTGGAGACATTATGTGGGCAAAGAATATTTCAAGGCTCTAGGCCTTGGAGCAGTGGAATTCCACTATTTCCAGCGAATGAGTAGTTGGGCAACTTGTGGAATGCGGAAAACATCTTTGGAAGCCTCAAATAGTACCCCAGTGAGCAAAGATAATCAGAATGATGACAGTGAAGAGCATGATGATGGGAGATACAGAATCACAGAGGACAGCGCTGAGAGTTTGCCTGGGTAAGTGACTACTTTGAAATGCATAACACTGGGGCAGAAATATTTTATTATTGCTGTACTGTCTTTTTAAATGAATATTATCATAAACTTATTCATGAAAATGTCTTTTACCTTCTAATTTTAGAATAAGTTAAAATACACACCTTTTCATTGTGGTCATAAATAAAATGTATCCTGAAAGTGTGGGACATATTACATAGTAAATTGTGGGTTATTTAGCAGCTTACCAATAAATGGAAGTGACTAAAATAGTTTTGTAAACTTCTACAAAATTCTAAGAAGGTTTTGTGTGTGTTTATTTGATTTAGGTTTCTTACTGTTGAAGAAAAGAAGAAACTAGGGCATCTTTGTAAATTGCTGATTGACCAAGGCCGAATCGAGTATTTACAGCAGAAGGGATTCCGTCCCGCTCTTCAGTACTATACAGACCCTTTGGTGTCTTTGGAAAATGTATTGTTGACTGCTTTACCAAAACATTCTTCATTACCAGAGACAACTGCTTAATGGAAAAGAAATTTTGAACAACTTCTGTCTTCCACCAAAAAAATAACATTTTAAATTGTATTTTTATATTCATGAAAATATAGTTTAAATAGCAGATAACGTGAACTTTAAAAAATGTTGTGACCTCATGGAACTTTGGTAATAGCTTTTTTACTTTAGAAGTTCAAACATTAGAGAATTCACCAAATTCCCAAAGTAATCCTCTTCAGCAGGTGTCTTGAATTCTATTATCCATCTGTATTTTCAGAGATTGATAAAGTAGTTGGACAGTTTACTTGGTTCTCTGAAACACACACAACACGTCAACATATGAATAGCACATTAACTTTCTATTTGCATTAATTTTGGAAATTTATTTTCCTTTGATCTTATTTAATACTTTT
The DNA here is from genome assembly GCF_021613505.1 of Equus quagga. Classification (NCBI taxonomy): domain Eukaryota; kingdom Metazoa; phylum Chordata; class Mammalia; order Perissodactyla; family Equidae; genus Equus; species Equus quagga. The sequence continues at coordinate 33,657,809 of NC_060284.1, forward strand.
TATTTCCCAAATTCAAGATGTAATGAACAATTGTCAGTTTGTACAAGGGCCAATTTGAGAATTTGGCTTAGGTATGGATTTTATTCCATGCAGAGCTGGAAAGGATAATCAATTAGGATTTTTTTCTAATGCAAACAAATTCAGAGATATTCACAATCAATTAATGAGTTCACCTTCAGATTTCCAGAGCCATACCTGTATCTATATATATCAGAATTTGTCCATGACAAACACCAAAACTAAAGAGATGTTTTTAAGGAAAAAAACTGTTTCACTTCATTTTTTTAATTGGATAATTACCTAGTTAAAACTTCCAAAAGGATATTTATAAGCCTAATTGACAAATTAAATTGAAATCTGAAGATAGATTCTGAAGTTAATTTGGTATCTCATATCCTTTAATAAGCCATTTTTACATGTATAAGTACAAATATAAGTATGTTGTCTTCTCTTTGGGAAAACAATTTAGAATAAGGTGGAAATTAGACAATGAAACCAAAAACCTTCTCACATTTAGGCCTCATTTAATTCATAAGCAGTTTCTATGCACAAGCAAATACTAAACCAAACATATGGTAAGACTGTTATTCTTTTCCACATCTTATCCTTGATTTGTGTCTGCCTTTATTTGTAAAAATTGTCTTAGTCATTGGTACATTTGCCAAGACAAAGATCCAGAATTATTAATGTTAGAATGATATTCTTAGGTAACTATTTTTATCCTGTAAGTCTGTGATTATATGAATTATAAATTAGAAGCCTAGCCTATTTTTAATTCCTGACCTTTCGACTTTAATCTCATGTTTTCTGAGATTACCTGGGTCCCAAAGCCAACCCTCCTGCCTCTCTGCTCTCTGACCTTGGGCAAGCTGTTTAATCTCTTTGTGCCTCAATTTCCTCCTCGTAAAATGGGGATGATGATGATGATGATACCTACCTCACAAGGTTGTTGTGAACATCAAATGAGATAACATGTAAAATGCTTAGAACAGTTCCAAGCACAGAGTGAATACTCAGTAAATATTAGCTATTATTAATGGTAGTAATTCATGAACCTTTTAATAAGATAATAGGCAGACTTGGTTTTATTATCTCTTTAAGTTGTAACTTTTTTTCTCTTGTTAAGTTTTATGTCAAATGTTATTAAAGTAGCTTGACTATTTTTTAAGTTAATTACTCATGTCCCTCAATCAAGAGAACATAAATGAAGATAATACATCATTTAATAATTAACCTAATTTTACTGGGTCAGGCAATGGTACTTTGCGTCATACAATCTGTTTTGCATCTTTCGACTATTTATGCCCAGAAATAAAAGATATGCTACAACAGACATAATGTCAGTTATGTTTCATCAAACATACATGCATGCATGAAAATTAATACTGATACAGTCTTGTGGTCCATTTAGCTGAATGATATGTTTCTGACAATGATTCCAAGTACTTTATGGAAAGGAAAGCTTGTCCTTCACCATGGCAGCCGTAGGTCAAGATTATTGTTTTCCCCAACCTTGTTTATTTCCCTTAACATATCATGAGAAAGTGACTGTGTGGGATGTGCATATTGCTATTCCTTGGCCTGCAGAATTTCTCAGATTGAGTAAACCCCTTTTAAACTTTAGAGTCATCTATACAACTACCTCTTCCTGCATATCCCACAGATACATCACATTTACTGTGTTAGAACTGAAGCTCATTTTCCAGTTCTGCCACCTGATTCTGCCCGCCAAATCAACTTCTGTATTTCCTTTCTCCATCTCAGCATCACCATCTCTCCAGTTGCTCTGATCGAAAACTGAGATTCATCCTAAACTCCTCCCTTTTCTCAACTTTATTCAGTCATCAGTTCTGTCTCCTCCTTATCTTTTATATGTTTATCCTCCACTTTCCAAAACCAGGCCCCAAACTATTAGGTTTTTACTTGTCTTCCTCCAATCCATCCTGCATGCTTTTGCTTCTTTGACCTTGCTACAACAGATCTAATCATCATTTCCTAAACATCCCCTATTGGATGTTGGTCAAAATTATTTCCTCTAGCTCAAAAAATCTGTAATTGTTTGCTCACATTATACTCATTCTTCAAAGTAACTATTTGAGTATGTAACTAAAATCTATCTTTTAACTCGAAAACTCTCGACATTTTAGTGAATTATAAAACCATGATTTCTATTACTAAACTGTTTTCATTAACAGAGAATTGTGCTCTTTGTCTCTTCCCTTAACCTTGGATTAAGTTAAAGGCTTTCCTTCTTTAGTTTAAAAAAAAAAAAGTGGTTTAATTCTAAATTATCAGAGACTAAGTGATTGAAATCTGTGTATCAAAACCTCACATTTTAACTATTGGTTAAAATCTGTTCTCTTAATATTTTTCATTCCTAGGCAAAATATTATTTTGTTACTTGTGGATTGTTGAAAATGGGGAAATGGCAAGGAAGGTAGTGTTCTAAGAGTAAACTGACATATATGACAAACTGATAGAGTGAGAGAGTGGAGCTTTAAGAATCCCATCTTCATGCACTTGATTGTGCTTCGAGTGCTTGGCCAAAGAAATTTATTTTATTTTCTCACTCCGCTTGAAGGTCTTTGACTATCTTTACAATCCCTCTCTCCAAGCCTTTATCAAAATTGTGAACCGATTTGAATTTTGCCTTTTTTCCCTCCCACAATGTTGACCAAGAGACCAGAATTTGACAGAAAAGCTAAGGTGAAATGAGAAATCTATAAAGAAATTAATATATATAAACATTCCTTTACCAAAAAGAATATTTAACCTGTGTTATGTACAAATGTCCTACCTGCTCTTCTCCGTGACTCCTGTATGTATGTGTGCATAAACTGAAGTCCGAATAATTCCCGGTCCTCCTCATCATCTGCACTTTCACTGGGAGGAAGTGTTACTTCCAATTTCAATGGATTGTCTCTGAAGTTGACAAACCTAGCAGTTCACCAAAAAACAGTATTTTTATAGGTGCCATAGAAGCGTACATTTATTTCCCTGGAGAAAGATCAAATGATAATATTCTAAATTACTCTCTTTAACTGGTTTCAATAACTGAACATCTTGGTGAGATGTGATATATCCCAAGAATCTTTAAGTTTCTTTCCTAGAAGAAAAAAATATTAGCTTTAGACAACTTATTTTCACAGCTTGTAAAAGTAACTCTTAGTCTGTAGCATATATTTAATGTGCTACAGTTTAACTTCCAAGAACAATTCTAATGCATCTCAAATATACAATTAATGCTAGGAACTTAAAGTTTCTAGATATTTTGTAGACTCAATTGTGTGTTATCATTGTGTCTTCACCATCTAGTACAGAGCTCAGGAGTTGCTGAAGAAGTGAATGAATGATTTTGTTATGGAACTTGTGGGATTTGATGTGAATTCTCATGGCTTATGCTGTCAGGAAATTAAATTTTGGAAGGAAGATGCTTGAGGGAGTTCTGATAGTAATTAACTTAGTAAAAAGTTACATTTGCCTTATCTGTAACATAATTGCCTGTGTACATTTGTAGTTATTTAGAAGGAAAAGGATCACTGTTTTATGCTTTAGGTTTTTGTATCACAGATGAGGCTTGTTAGCAGTTATAAAGATGATTTTCATGAAAATGTCACCAACAGAGGGCATTCTTTAATGCTGATAAATCTCGGTACAGCTTTAATTTCAAGGATTCTCTATTGAATAGTTTAGACCAGTATTGTATGAATCCTATTTATAAATTATAGGATTTCAAAGATGGAAAAGTCTTTTTAAATGCATTCATATGAATTGAGAACTCAAGTCTATTTATAATAATTGTTCTATATTACTTTATTATGTAGCCAGAAGGGAACATGTTGGTTTTGTGTGTACAGCTTTTTACCTCAGATTGGTCATCTCTTCCATGCATGATGGAATATCTTGTAGTTTGTTGTTGCTGAGAACAAGAGTACCCAGATTTTTCAGATTGCTGATAGTTTCTGGCAAACATGTTATTTCATTCCGTTGCAGCCATAATGTGTGTAGATTTTGCATTCTAAAGAATTAGAGAGGTTTCTGCAATTAATCACACATAATATAAAAACCATGTTTCTTATTTACTTAAGAATCAAAGAAATGTCATCTTTTATAACATCTCCTTTAACCAGTATACCTATGAGTTAACCGACTTCACACTACCTGATTATTAGGGAAACTGCATCAGGGAGTTAATCTCTACAGTACAGCTCTCATGTGGTAGTAGAAATAAAATCAGCATATTCTAGAATTCTTTACTATTCTTATAGAATTTCTTAAAGAACTGCTGTAGATGTTATCTAATTTGTATTAGCATCTTAAGAGAAATATCAGAAATTATTAATATGACCATTTAAGTCAAGGCAAAGATGCATAATGGTTACCGCATGGATCTGGGGCCAGGCTGCCTAGGTTCACATCTGAGCTTGCACACTGTGATCTTCAGCAATTTAGCTACCGTCTCTGCGTTAGTTTTCTGATCCGTTCATAAGGTGCACAGAAGTGCCTGGCATGCACTAAGCAGCATTGTTATCGTGGCATATTCTTGTCGATTTGTTGAAGTCAGATAGCCAGTTTTTCTCTCCCAAAACCCTTTTACTTAATTTGGAGTAAATGAAAATATTCTGTTAAAAAGTAGCATATTTAAAACTAAATGGATCTATTGTGATTGGTTATACTTGGGATCCCATTTGTTTTATTTCTTATTTATCCTAGATGACTTCAACACATCTATTGCATAAAACGTTATTTATTTTACCTTTCTATAGTATCAGGAAGTTGTTCAAGTCTGTTGCTTCCCATGTCAAGCCACTCAAGGGCAGGCATGTTCAACACAGCAGGAGGGATTGTAGTAAAGTGGTTCATACTCAAATCAAGGTGAGTAAGCTTTAACAAATTGCTGAGCTGAAAAGGAAAGCAAGGTTTTTAGAATAAATGTCCACAGTGTAAAGTACTAGAACACTCATGTTGATAAAGGAGATATTTCACATCAAGGAATGTTCACGTTGTGCTTGGGCTGTATTTAGTCCTAGTAGTTCGCAACAAATTTGAAATAAAAATAAAGCTAAGTAACCTCTAGATAAATGAAGAACTCTCATAGAAAGTTCATCTATTCAAAAAACATTTATCTCCCAAAATAACCAAGTTCCAAAGTTTTCAGAACCTGCATGGCAGAAGCTTTTTTCTTCTTTCTGAGAATAAACATACATTATGTTTTCCTTTCATCCAGTAGTTGAGATTTGTATGGGAAAACCCAAGCTTCAAAATAATAGTTATCCTTAATGAACCCCCTTCTTCATGCCTGCTGCTTTACATATGCTATCTCAGTCATAAAACTTACTGTTTGGCAATTCTATTTTTTAAATGAAAACATCAATAAAAAATTTATTAAGAATAATATAACAGATACCAGTGTGCTCAGCTTAACAAAGAAAATGTGTTGACATGACGGCACCCTCTGTGTACTCCTCCCATCCTCCTCTCCTGAGGTAACTCCTGTCCTGAATTTGATATTTATCATTCCCATGCACTTTTTTAATGTTTTTATTATTATACATAAATATATGTTTTCTGTATATTTCTCTATATGTTTCATAAAATTTAGTATTTTTATATGTTTTTTAAATCTTATTAAAGGTTACGATACTGTACTTATCTTTCTTTAACTTGCTTTTTTCTCTCAGTATCAGTTTTTAAATGTATTCATGGTGATGCTTATAGCTCTAGTTTTGCATGTTAAAATCTCCCTTTAGTTATCTGTGTTCCCCACCCCCAGTCTGAGAAAGCTGTGAGTACATGAATCATCCACTCTTGTACTTTAAATTAGTGAATAATTCTGACATCAGCTTACAAGGTGAGTACCTTCTTTCCATTTTATGGACAAAATGGCTTAGATAGACTATGTAACTAGAAATGATAAAGCTATGATGTACAGCACTCAAGTTTTCATGGACCTAAAGCCACAAAATTTCTTCCCTCTTTCCATATAACACCAGTGAAAGTTTCACAAGATGTGAGAATTTAGTTAACTTTTACAAAAAACTCTCCATTTATCTAGGAAGATTCTGTGTTTTATTTCTACCTCAGGACATGTTCAGATTCATTCTGCTTTAACAACACAAAAAAGTAAACAAATACGATGTTTTGTGAGTAATGCAAAAAAGCAGGAAGCTTCCATCCAGTAGGATGTTTCTCCAGCTTTAGAATTCAAGGCATGAATAAAACGTTTTTTCAAAATCTGTCGTCAGACTTAAATTTTTCAGAGGGTTCAGAATAGAATATAAAAAGATTGTTTTTACATTAGCATAAGAATGTTTGTATAGGGGCTGCCCCATGGCCTAGTGGTTAAGTTCGGGTGCTCCGCTGCAGGCGGCCCAGTGTTTCGTTGGTTCGAATCCTGGGCGCGGACATGGCACTGCTCATCAAGCCACGCTGAGGCGGCATCCCATATGCCACAACTGGAAGGACCCGCAACTAAGAATATACAGCTATGTACCCGGGGGCTTGGGGGAGAAAATATTTTTAAAAAAATGTATGTTTGTGTATACAATGTGTGCAATTTTATGGCTGAGCGGGTCTCACGTTGCTGATATATCAGTGGTTCTAGAATCCTTTGATTTTAGAAGATTGAAAAGCTATTAAAACTATTGTAATCAGGGGCCAACCTCGTGGCCGAGTGGTTGAGTTTGCGCACTCTGCTACGGCAGCCTAGGGTTTTGCCGGTTTGGATCCTGGGCGCGGACATGGCACCGCTCATCAAGCCATACTTGAGGCGGTGTCCCACATAGCACAACGGGAAGAACCTACAACTAGAATATATAACTATGTATGGGAGGCTTTGGAGAGAAGAAGAAGAAAAGAAAAGATTGGCAACAGATGTTAGCTCAGGTGCCAGTCTTTAAAAAAAAAAAAATACTATTGTAATCTAACAGTCTTAATTTTGCATATATGAAAACAGACCTAGTTATAAAGTAGTGTGTTCAAGGCTACACAGCTACTTAGAGGCTACACTTGAAAATAATCCCAGGCTCAAGATCTCAGTTCAGTATTTGTTCCAGTAAAATCTATTTCTTTAAGTGAAGAAATTAAGATAAAGAGAGGTTAATAGACATGCCCATATTCACACAGCTTTTTAGTTACAGAACCAATCCTAGAAATAATCAAAAGAATTAAAAATTAGAAATAAATATGTATTGGCCCTCTTGTAGGCTTAAAGAAATTATCCCTGTGATGATCATCTTTATCATAAGCAAGTGCATACATTTCATTAAATTGAACTGTTATATGAAGAGAGAGAGACAGATAGAAAAAACTATGTTTTAAAACTTACGGACAAAGGACAGTTTAGTGATTACCAGAGGGAAGGGGCATGTAGGGTGGACACAAAGGGTAAAGGATCACGCTTACGTGGTGTCTGACAAATAATGTACAACTGAAATTTCACAACGTTACAGACTATTATGACTACAATAAAAAATCAAAAAAACTTTTACTTTCAAAAGCAATAATTATTGGTGGACATGTTTACTGATTTGGAAGGCAAAAAGTGGTTCTCACCAAGATACGTTGGGAGAAGGGAATATTCTTTCTATTTTATTTTGAGCTTTATTATTTTTCTTAACTTTTATCTTGCAAAGTCATTGTTTTCAAGGCAAAGCACCATGAAAATTTCCTTTTCTGATTCTTAGAGCATCAAATATGTTTGAAAAGTAATACAAATATCTATATCTCTAAGTAATCAGTTTAGTTTTACCAGTAACAAGACATCATACCACTCAAGGTTTGAAGGCTTTCCAAGCCCATTGCCTTGCTTTTACTTGGTAGAGCCTAGGAGGCTACTTTTCCTAAAGGGGAAACACTTCTCCTAGACTGAAGAATTCATGTCTTATCATTTAACCTCTATCTCAAAAATTGATCACTTTATAAAAATGAACTGGTAAAAGGTTTTTTCTATCACTACATTGTGCTTTATGATAATCATTTATGCATTTAATGAGCATTTTATTAAGTCGCAACTACAACCTAGGCTGTGTCCTCACTCCTGGGAATAGAAATAAGACTCACTCTGTCCTTCAAGGAGATCACAGTCTAGTCAACAAATGATGTCAGTACTGTGACAATAATAGAAGTATCTTTTATGCTAAACAGATCTTTCTCTAGTTAAAAACATGCATTATACTTATAATAATAGGAAATGATTTTCACTAAATATTTTCTGACATAAAACTTATAGCATTTCTTTATTAGTGTTACTTTTAACGATCATGCAATTGAGAACTGTACCACTAGTAGATGGAAAATATAATCCCTGGCATTTATATCTTTCTGACCTCTTGTGGAAGATCACATATATCTCTGTTAACAGCAAGTTCTAGTTTCTCCAAGCTGGCACAGTGACTTAATTCCTTGGGGACAGTCTTGATTTTGTTGTAACTAAGAATCAGTTCCTGAAGTTTAGTGAGCAGTCCTACAAAAAATAACACACAGTAGGGAGCAGATGGATATAAAAGAATGTTTCCAGTTTAAAATAAGTATTATAGTGTACCTTACCTGCCAATTTCATATTGGCAAATTCACACTTCTCGGGTTCTCCCCTTTTCCCAGTATGTGTCCTCCCCTTCTTCAGATAAGGAGCAGGTTTATCAGTGCTATAGGCAAAAATACTCTTTTTTTTTTCATTCTGTTTTGTCTATACTATATAGTGACCAATTTTCCATTTGGGGATTTTTTTCTCATTTAAGGAATTTGATTTTCTTTCTTGCCTTCAACCTGTTCTCTTCTAGGAGGAATAACTGAACCAGCAATATTGTTTCCAGAATCTACACAATAATATTTCCAAAGAGATTTTTCTTGCATTGAAATCTCATCTTGAATCACCTCAGTAAATCCAGAAGCTTAGATCCCTTGGAAGCTTCAATTTAGATTACATGTTTAAAGTTTTCTCAACTCTTGGGGCTATATAAAGATGAGAGCTTTATTCCATGTATCAAAAAATATTCTCAACAAGAATCACAGGAATGAAAGCAATTTTCCTTACCAATTCCTCGAGGTATCTCTGAAATTGTGTTTCGAGATAAATCTAACACAATAAGGTTCTGGAATCTTCCAATGAATTCAGGGATTTTCAACAAACCAGTTCTATGAAGTTGCCATTCCTGTAGCTGTTTCAGTCTCAGTAGAGAAGAAGGGAGAGTCTAAACTCAAAAGAAATGACAGAGTTACTATATTACTTAAATTGTTTTAGTATCATGCCACACTGAAGTATGATTTTAGAGGTATAATTTGATTTCTAAAGGAACTTTGGAATATTTTGTCCTTAATGGGTTGATTTCCAGGTGCTGTGTATTATTTCTAAGTTTTAAGCCTTTACTTTTTTTAGGGGAGGTGCTAAACCTTCAAACCCCAATCATAGTAGAAGAAACAAAAATAATATATCTTGATCAACAGTGTACACATATAGAACTGTGTCCTAAAGATTCTGTTGTATTAGGCTTTCTTAGAGTACAAATGCTATTGAAAATGGGAATATGGTAGTTAATTGAAATCAGAGAGAAACCAAAAAAATCATTTTAATCAATAATTCAAACTTCTCTTCCCCTTTTGTTATGAAACATTTTACAAATGTTTTTTAAAGAGGATTTTTTTTTAATTTACGGATTTTAAGAGTTTAGATTATTCTGATCTCTATACCTTTTTCCTTTCAACCTAGAAGAGCCAAAAGAGAAAATAAAGGAGCTAACCTGCCAGCTAAATATACCAAATGTATAACCCAAGGGGTAGGGACCCTTGTAAAAATTAGTGTGCCTAACGTAATTAAGCAACTGTATGTCTGTATCTCTGTGTGTACAAGAGAGAGAGAGAGAATGTGAATCAGGTGGTGGACCTATGAAAAAAATTAATATCCATTTCCATTTTGTGAAGTTTTAACTGAGTGTTTGCTTTGGAAAAGCTGTATGAGTTTTGTTAGGCAGACTGTCATCTTGTTTGTGAAAAATGAAAAATTGCTTATTAGAAGGATTAGTAGGAGAATTATGACAAATGACGTGAGTTTAGGCAGAGTTGAGACAAATGGATGGAATTTTTGCAAAAACAATTGTGAAGTTATATTTCTTTTCAGTTGTTCATGAAGCCCAAATTCATTTGGTCTATTATTAAAATTAGAGTTTCCAACTATTCCAGTCTTAATCACACTGTCTCAGAATCATTCTCTCAACTCTCCCACAAAATGCAAAACATAGAAAATCAAATATTACTTCTGTAAAGCTTACCGTCCATTCCTCTTTTTCTATCTTCAAAATGACTCTTCCATCTTCGCTGGTGACCCTTTCTTTTAGCTTGGTTAAACTTACTCGTTCTTCCCAGATCCGCACGAGCCTAGAGTCCAGGAAATCATTTTAGTTCACAGGTAATGACATAGGTAGCAGTCACTTTTATATAAAAAAGTGACCCATGAAAAACAACCATTTGATTGATAGTATCTGGAAACAGACAAGAATTTATTTTGCAAGAATTACACATAAGATTAGTATCATAAATGCCCTATTTTTAAGTTTTTGAAAAGTATCATAACTCTCCATAGATTTTTTATAACAGCTTTGTTAAGATATAATTCTCCTACCATAAAATTGATTCTTTCAAACTATACAGTTCAGTGGTTTTTGGTGTATTCACAGAGCGATGCGACCATCACCACTGTCTAATCCCAAACATTTTCCTTGCTCAGAAAAGAAACTGCATACCCTTATTAGCAGTCACTCCCTATTCCTCTCCTCCAGCTCCTGGCAACCACTAACCTACTTTCTGTCTCTATGGATTTGCCTATTCTGGGCATTTCATATACATGGGATTATACAATATGTGTCTTTTGTCTCTGGCTTCTTGTTGTTTTGACTTGGATTAATTAAATATTTAATCCACAGATATTTTAATAAATAAGTCTTTTAATAACTTAAAGATAGTACAGTTCAACTTCAGAGTTAAATTGTATATTACCACATTCCAGTTTTTTCCAGATTTTGTTTTTCAGATTAAAAAGGTACAAAATCTTTGTCATTCTGGAGCATGTCCTCACTGATTTTGGGTTCATCGCAAACGTATGTAAGAATAATATCAAGCTATAAAATGACTAGCAAAAGGTTTTCTCTGTACTAGAAATTTTTTCATGTATGAAAAATAGAAAATAAGTTTAGAATTGAAATTTTTACAATTTTAGCCTATTAGAATCATACACAATCAAATATAAGCAGTCATCAAAGAACATAAGTTTAATTTGAGTATTTGCTAAAAATCTCTTGACATCTTAGAATTAATATGTATTCTTAGTTTTGCATCTTAGCTGATCTTCAACAATGATTTTATTTTAATGAACAGAAAACTAAATATCTCTAAAAGTGTAATATTTACTCTCTATATATTTTGTTTTTGCAAAATATTTCTATAGAACCTTTGTATTTTCATTTGCTACCTGTCTGAAATTTAATCTGCTAACAAGTACACTGTGGCAATAGCTATGTGTGGCCTTCTAGACTGAGCAGCTAAGCTTCCAATAGATGTGGTTAACTGAGACAAAATGTATAATGCCGTCTATTCAGTTACATCACTTTTTATAAAAATAGAACTTTTCAACAGTAGGCATAATGATTATTGATTACTTATTACTCACTACGAGATATATGTATTTCACAGCAAGATTTAATGACAAGTGCAATTAGGTGTCTTATTCCCTAATCTTTAACTTGAATTACAGAATTCATCAAACACCCCATTGTATGCCAAATATTGTGTTAAACGTGTACACAAAAAGCTCTGCCCTTAATGAGTTTACTATTATTAGACAAGTCTATTTCCATCTCTATAATGATTCCTAAATTCTTTCTGGCGCTGAATTTCTGTGATCTAGTCCAGAATCTATCACTCAATTTGGTGACCATGAGCAAGACATCTCACTTCTATGGGCCTTGCCCGTAAAACGTGGGGTTGGGATTAAATAATGTCCAAGGTCTCTTCAGCTCTAGTATTCTGTAATTCCTACACTGCTTATTTTAAGCTTGATGTCCTTTCAAGTTTTGAATAGAAATTTTCTACCTCCTCTAAGACCTTTTATTATAGTCTAAAGCCTTTCTCAGATGTTGTCATACCAACTGTTACCTAAGTGCTTGATTTTTTTCAAGGCAGCTTGGCATCAAAAAACAATGAGGACAATTTCTGCTTAAACGTTAGGCTTTTTGAGCTAAATCTTTAGCCACTTTTAGCTGAGAGAAGAAGCCTTAGATTATATTCTTGCTCTTTTTCCTCCTTGCCTGATGTTTACAAGAGAACTTGAAGCTGCTGAAATTAAATGATTCTTAGCTAGACGTGTAATAGGTGAAATTCAGAAGTTTAGAATTAAGTCGTGATTCCTGACAAAAAAAATGGAAATGTTTTATTAAGAGTACTCCAGATCAAGTTTCTTATAATTGTATAATATAAACATAATTGATTTCATAAGGGTAGCTTAAGATATAAAGGGCCAATCTAAGAAAATACAAGACCTGAGATGAATATAATGCTTACTGAGTCAGATTGCTTGGGTGTGAATATCAGTGTCATATTTATTAGCAGGGTGATTTTTGAGAAGTTACTTAGGCCTGTTCCTCAGGTTTTCCATCTTTAAAAATAGAGAAAATAAAATTGCACCTATGTGTGTGAGAGGCTGAGTGTCTGACTCAGTGGAGTGCTATTCCAGCCCTGGATCACTTGCCCAGAAAAGCTAACATATCTTATTGGAGGCACTATTATTTTGGTTTTCCTTCTCTCATAATGCAGTTTAATCCTCCTCATGACACTGTTTCAGCATGTTGAGAGGATTAAATGAGGTAATGCAAATAAAGCACTTAGGAGTGCCTGGTAAAAAATCTTAATTTGTCTAAACCAATCATACAATCTCATTCCCATAGAAGGTAACTGGATTAGGGGTGTGCAAATGACCCAGTTCTAGCCAATGAGAGGTAAAGGAAAGGTTTGCTGGGGAACCTCAGAAAAGTCCTCTTTCTTAAAGAAGAAATATAAATAGTTTCCACTCTGCTGATAACATAATAATGCCTGGCTGTGAGGCCTGGAAGTGTACCAGTCATCCTGTGACATTGAGAGAAGCTAACCCAAGGACCAAACTGACACGCTGAGATTAGCAGTGGAAGGTGATAAAAAGGTGAGTCTTTAAAGCTGTTGAAGCTTTGGAATTGCCTTACCTCAGGACTTCCCTGTCGCTTTAGCCATTTTTAGTCGAGTTTTCTTTTATTTGCTAACTGACACAAGATCACTTTTTAAATTCACATATAACATTATATTAGTTGTAGGTGTACAATGTAGTGGTTTGATATTTGTATATATGGTAAGATACAAGACAATTTAATGTTTAGAAAGAGACCTGATAAATGAGAATTGTAGGGAGCTATGTCGAATGTATGAGGAAAGGGAGTTCTTGCAAGATTTGTAGAGTACTTTGGAGACATCCAATTAGGAAAATAGGGAGATATGAAGAAGGCAGAGGAAATGAGAGTCAGACTATTTAAGTATAGCCCAGATCAAGGAATCAGGTGATCCACAGAGGTCCTGGCTGGAACTCAGCTCTTCAAATAGATGAGAATCTACAGTACATTCTACTGTCAGGTTTTGTTTTAGATCCTAGGGAATATAATGTTGAACAAACAATCACTGAAAAGTCGATTAAATGATACTATCAAACTTTGATGAATGTTGGACAGAGTCCTGTAAGGACCTGGGGTAACTACTATTTTCACATACAGACAGTTGTATTTTCTTGTGGCCCCATCACATAATCTCAACTGAGTTAGGTGTTTCCTTTAGGTATATTTTGAGTTTTCAGTAAGTGAAAATCTCTATCAAATTCAATATTAAGGTGTTTAATACATGCTCTTTTCTGTAATGAAGATATGAATTTTCACTAATTCAAAATAATAAATGTTATAGCATACTTCTGTTGAAATTCCTTCTCTCGCTTCAGATCGTCATTGTGTTTCTGTATTCTTTTTTCCCAAACTTCCTTTACAGCATTGACAGCCCCGGTACAAACCACATTTTCTGACATGATTTCTCCACATTGTCACGGAGTCACCGACTTCATTAATTTCTGAATAGCTGGATCACAGATGGAATCTCAGAAAGGACCTAGCTGTATCAGAGAAAAAAAGCAACGTGTTTCAGAATGTTCACTGAGTACTGTAGTGATAATAGCTTGTATTTATTGAGCACTTTCCATGTTCCCAAGACTATTTTATCCACTTTACATGCCATATCTCACTTAATAATCCTCATAAAAATACTGTGATATGGGTACTTTTATTGTCTCTAATATACAGATAAGAAAACTGAGCCTTAAGGAAGACAGGCAATTTGTTCAAGGTTTCATATCCAATATGTGGCAGAGGTGGGAACTGAAACGAAGACTACTTCCGTATGATGTAATTCAGAATAATGAAAAACTGCAACTAGTCTGCATGTCCAATTATGGGAAAATGGCTAAATAATGGATATATAAAATAAGATAGGTATCTTGGAATATCTACCAAATCTAGATGCTATATGCACAAGCTAGAATTCAGTTAAGTGGTAAAAGATTGTTCGCTCTTGTGTAGAATAAATTGCAAGTGGAGAGATGCAATATTGAGAATTGTGACCTGAATCTCAGAAATGAGAGGAAAGTAATAATAGGGGAATGGTTATGTAAATTATGGTAGATCCATTTGATGGAATGTTCTTTACCTTACAAATAATGGTATTGATTTTTCACCAAAGTATATTAGCAATAATGAAAGAATTTGATTCGTAATTAATTGAATTATTTCCTCCCAAATTCAGGAAGTCAAAATGTCCACAATCACCACTTCTATTCAACATTATTCTGGAATGCTATAATGCAAGGAAAGTAAATAGAAAGGTAGAAAGTGGGGCCGGCCTGGTGGCGCAGTGGTTAAGTGCACACATTCTGCTTCAGCAGCCCAGGGTTCGCCAATTCGGATCCTGGGTGCGGACATGGCACCACTTAGCAAGCCATGCGGTGGCAGGCATCCCACATATAAAGTAGAGGAAGATGGGCACGGATGTTAGCTCAGGGCCAGTCTTCCTCAGCAAAAAGAGGAGGATTGGCAGCAGATGTTAGCTCAGGGCTAATCTTCCTCAAAAAAAAAACAAAAATAGAAAGTTTGGAAAGGAAGAAGTGAAATTTGCAACAGCATCGGGAAACAGGTACTCCCATTCACCAAAGGTAGCAGTGTATATTATTATATTCTCTATGGGGATAAATTTGGTAATATCAATCAAACTTACAAATACACATTCACACGTGTAGGAATTTATACTGCAAATGTTTTCAAATGTAAAAATACATATTACAGTTATTCACTGCAGTTTTTTCATAACAGTAAAAGATTGGAAACAACATAAGTTTCCATTAGTAAATTATAGTAGATCCGTATTATGGGAAATTGTATAGTTCCATAAATAAGTAAAGTGTTTTGTATACTGATATGCCATGATCTCCAAAATGTATGACTCTGCCAAAATTTCTTTATCTATTCTAATGAATGTGAATATTTGGGTTCCGGATTTTTGCCATTATGAGCAATACTGTTTCTAAAATTCTTGTTCTTATCTTCTTGGCACTCAAGTGATATTGTTTCTATTGGGTATATACCTAGGATTAGAATTGGTGGATCACAATCTATGTGAATGTTCAAATTTATTAGAGCCAAGTTGTTTTCCAAAGTGATTGTGCCCATTTATACTCTTACTACAACTGCGTAAGGGTCCCCATTGATATACATCCTCACCAACACACTATTGCATAAAATGATATCTCATTGTGGTGGTAATAAATGAAATGTGGTGTATCCATACAATGGAATATTATTCGGCTATAGTATATATAGTACTGGTATATGTGACATCATGGATGAGTTTTGAATAAAATTATGCTGAGTGAAAGAAGCCAGACAGAAGACTACATATTGTATGATCCCATTTATATGGAATCTCCAGAATAGGCAAATCCATAGAGAAAGGAAGTAGCTTAGTGATATCCAGGGTCTCTGCAGCGGGGGAGATAGGGAGTGACTGCTAAGGGTAGAGTTTCTTTTGTGAGTGATGAAAATCAACTTTTGAAATAAATCGACCTATGGAAAAGCAAAGAAGACTTATTTATGGCTACAGAACAGAAATGTCATACATCTTGAAAATATAAAAATAAACGTATTTTTAACAGGATGCGGAAGAAGGAAATGAAATGTAGAGAGTAGGAACACCAATATCCACATCTTCAAAGTGGGAAGTCAATAGATAGTGTCTGTACTTTATGGAACAAGAAGTAGAGATTTAAATATTTGTTTAAAGTTATAAAGTCAGGGGCTGGCCCAGTGGCATAGTGATTGAGTTTGTGCACTCGGCTTCGGCAGCCTAGGGTTCGCAGGTTCAGATCCCAGGTGCAGACCTACACAGCACTCATCAAGCCATGCTGTGGAGGCATCCCACATGCAAAATGGAGGAAGATAGGCACAGACGTTAACTCACTGACAATCTTCCTCAAGCAAAAAGAGGAAGACTGGCAACAGATGTTAGCTCAGGCCAGTCTTCCTCACCAAGGGAAGAAAAAAAAGATAAAGTCAATTGTCCCATTTGCAACAACATGGATGGACTTTGAGGGTGTTATGTTAAGTGAAATAAGCCAGACAGAGAAAGACAGACACCATATGATTTCACTCATATGTGGAAGATAAACTAACACATGGGAAAACAGAACAGGTTAGTGGTTACCAGAGGGGAAGGGGTTGGGGGGGTGGATATAAGGGATAAAGGGGCACATATATATGGTGACTGACAAATAATAAGGTACAATTGAAATTTCACAATGTTATAAACTATTATGACCTCAATAAAAAAAAGTTATAAAGTTAAGAAAGAAACTAAAAATAGGGATAGAATTCTATGGGGGTGAAAGTGAACTTAAGCATCATCTTTCATAACGAGGCTCCACAGATAGTTAAAAGTTGTTAAGAAATAGAATATAAGTGCCTTTGAAAAGGAAAAAAGAAACATGGAGATGACCACTGAAAACTAAATGCTGACAGTTAAGATGGTTACTTTGATGGTAATAGAAATGGGTAGAGAATATTGCTTTTCATTATTAGTCTCTAAATTATTGATTTCTTTAAACTAAAAGTATGCTCCGTGTATGTGTTTGTGCACACACGAGAAAGAGACAGGAGAAGAACTGTGTTACAGAGAAAAGTTTAAAATTTCAGAATTGATACATAATTGGCAATATGCACAAAATGATTAGGAGAGAGTTCCTATTTTGAAGCAGTGCATGTAGAAGTTACACAGGAACAGACTGTGTTATCTTTTTATCAACAAGAAACCTTGGGATACGTATGCTCATAATCCAACTACTTGAGTATATCCCAGTCAACCTATAATCTATGTCTCCGATTTTAGCAAGTTTGAAGTATTTGTTTATCAAACAATAAATTTTTTTAAATCCCAGGTATCTACATGTAAATGTGTATTTTACTAGACATTTATAACCATTCATGTGCTAGTTCATTTCCTCAGTTCCCATTAAACTTTAGTCAGCCTTCCATTTTCCTATAACACCAACCAATTTGCCTTAGAGGAGAACATGTCACTACAAGTACAAAATGCTGGACTATAGTCAGAAGATTGTTCTGTTGTATGTATTTTTGCCTCTGGCATAGGATTGTGTTCTCTACCTTGATTATTACTATGACAGAAGAGCTCATAGCGTGGCAGTGAGGTAAGAATGACAATGACATGACTGTTAAGAGTTGACTTCCCAAAGTCAAGAGAAAGCAAAAGAAATACAATCTCAGAAGAAATGCTTCTTAACTTCTAGGGAAATCAATCTTCCAGAGGAAGGCAGTTACATGAGTGACTGTCAACCCCCAAAGAGACTTTTAAATTCAATTGCAAGTTTAGTTGCCCATTCCAGCAAATACAGACACAGTAAAGGCATCATCAGCAATCTATTTATATGTGAAGAATGCAAAAAACTGTTTTGGAAAATACTTACCATTGTCGGTGGATGCAGAAGCTGACATGCCCAAAGTTAGCAATTAGCAGCTAAGAGTGGATTGCAGGAAGAATGGTTTTCAGTGTGACTCCGGATGGTTAAATCCTCAGTCAGACTATAACCAAGTGCAATGTAATGTCAGCCTAGTTCTAATTTTAGTTCATGGATAAAGCTCAGAATAGCAAGAATCACATGGAGCGTCTGTGGATCAACTGACAATGTATGTGAGTGCATTCCCGACACTGCAAAATGCTGTACTAAAGGTCTTATGAAACCAGCGGACATAATTATTTCTAGGCTCCTGAAAAATAATTGCTATTGAAGTCCTACTTTTCATGACATACCTTTTGAGTATTCAATAGAATTTAATGAATCTGTTTCAAGCAGAGAAACTTGGAAATATGTGTATATATAACATAACAAAAACGCTATCTAGTAAACAATAGATCTGTAAATATTTAAACCAAAGGCACTGAGGCTGGCCCGGTGCTGCATGGTTAGGTTCGTGTGCTCTGCTTTGGGCGGCCCAGGGTTTTCCTGGTTCGAATCCCGGGCGCAGACATGGCACCGCTCATCAGGCCATGCTGAAGCGGCATCCCACATGCCACAACTAGAAGGACCCACAACTAAAAATACACAACTATGTACCGGGGGCTTTAGGGAGAAAAAGGAAAAATTTTTAAAAATCTTTAAAAAAAATAAAGGCACAGATGCTTCAGAAAAAAGAAAGCTTAAGGTGTGGATAAACATGGGTAACAGAGGAGCCCCAAGCTTCTGCTGCATCCAGGCTTCACATTTAATTACCTCTCACTCTTTTTCTCTTCAGTCTACATAGATAGGAGTTAATTCCAGGTTCTTTAAAAAATTATGTATTTATTTTTTGAATTGGTAAGATATACACGTGGAACAAAATTCCACCCCCTGGCCCCGGCTCCAGCCATTTAGTTCTCTTCTCTGAAGAAAATCACTTTTGCCAGTTACTGTCCCCTTCCAAAGATGGTCTGTGTGTTGACAAGCATAAATATCCTATATTCTTTAAAAACACACACGTGTGGCACACACACACAAATGGTAGCATACTATATACATTGTTCTATACCATGTTTTCTTCACTCAAAATATTCTGGAAATTGTTTTGTATTAGTATATTTAGAGTTACATCATTCTTTTTAATGTCTACATAGCACTTTGGTGTGTAGGAGGATCATAATTTATTTAGTCACTTGGGCACTTTGGCAATTTTAGTGCTTTTATGTGCCTGATTATTCCATAGAAATTCTCTAATGCGTCTATAATGAATACGTTCACTGGTTATGGAGATGCTCAAGGTCACAGAAAGAGTAAAGAAATTGTGACCAGAACCTAAAGTCTAACCTCCCTGTCCAGAGAGTTTGCATCATCCCACACACACAGCTTCCTTGAATATGTTCAGAAGTCAACACTGACGTTCAGGGAGGACTCAGGGTCCAGCCTGGTGGTGTAGTGTTTAAGTTCGCATGTTCCGCTTCGGTGGCCGGGGGTTCACCAGTTGGGATCCTGGCAATGGACCTACACACCACTTGTCGAGCCACGCTGTAGCAGGCGTCCCACATATTAAAAAAACAGAGGAAGATGGGCACAGATGTTGCCTCAGGGCCAATCTCCCTCAGCAAAAAAGAGGAGGATTGGCAGTGGATGTTAGCTCAGGGCTAACTTCTTAAATAAATAAATAAGAATACTAAATTGTCCCTTTGGAAATAATTTAGATTTATTTCTGCCTTTGGCACTGCCTAAATTAAATTTTAATTTGATGCTATTTATAGAAAACCCACAAATTTCAAGCTTTCTCTCTCCTTCCCTTCTTTAGCCTCTTATTTCTCATGCTCAGATCTAAGAGGTAATACTGCAGAAAGCGAGACCAATTTAGAAGTTGTTGAAGTGACTTACACTAGAGAAATGGCAGGGAGAGTGGAAAAAAGTAAATAGATTATGAGCTCTTTATGAAGGAGGCGAGCTAGAATTTTGGTGATTGGTGGACATAGAGGGTGAGAGAGAAGAAGAGACAAGCACTGTATTGTGAATATCTGTCATTCACAGCTGCCCAAGATCTTTTGAACACCCTCTCCATAGTTTGATAATCCCCTATGTTGTGAATCCTACCTTACCAAGGTAGAATTAGGAAAAAAATTCCCAGTCTCCCTTGCTACTGGAGTGGGGACGTGACTAAGTTTCTACTAATCATATACTTTGATTTAGAAGCAAATAATGTGAGAAAACAGGCTGGATGGCTGGAGTCCATCTTTGCTGGCCTGTGTACAGCAGAGGCAACATATCCTGGGGCAATATATTCTGCACCACAGCAGGTGCAGCTGCTTCTGGGAGCAGCAGCGCAGCTCCCGTACCAGGCCAGTTCTGCATGCAGTTCTGGGAGCTGTTTCTATGAACTGATACCCCTTCCTTCTTAAACTTGCGAGGGAGAATTCTGTTATCTGCATCTAAGAAACCGACACAACTATTTTAGGTATTTCTCATTATATTTCCAAAAATACGCTTATGCTGCTATTTCTTCATATATCAATTTCAGAATCATCTATGGACTTTGTACCATGGAAGATGAGAATTCTGTGGTCTTAAACCACCCACTCAGTGTCACATACCTTCTCTCTTCCTGTCATCCCAATATAGTTACATCACAATTTTTGTTAAACCAGTAATTAGTGTTTATCATTAATAAATATTATTTGACATTTAGTATTATAAATATTAAGTAATATTAATAGTATTATTCAAAGCTAAATCAAATAGTGGAAATGATTCCTTTCCTTTTCTTTTGTAATTTTTGTTTTTTTTCCTAGAGTTATGTGTACTTTTTAAATTTGCTTAATTTTCTGTGCACCTATCACTAAATCTTTATATACTTGAATGTCCCAGCTCCTACTGTGTGTACCTTGAGCAAGTTACTTAATCTCTCTGTGCCTCAGTTCCTTATTGGCAAAATGTAGATAAAAATAAGAGCTCCTTATGGGCTTTTGTGAGGATTAAATGAGTTAATACATGAAAGAGTTTGGACAGTGCCTGAGCATAGTAATGCTCAATAAGGGATGGTTATTATTACTACGCTCCAATAGTAGAGCCAAGAAGGGAGGAGCTGGGTGTGGACGTGATTGCCGTATGACCATAGGAAGAAGGGTAGCTGACTCTGAAAGGGTTTTCTTCTGAGCCTGAGACAAAATTAAGGAGAGGACAATTTTACAGTGGAAGGGAGGTAAAAGAGCTCGTCTTAAATGGCTTCACTCTTCACACAAAGTAAGGATCTTATTTTATAATGTTGCACAAATTGGTTTATCCTCGCCTTCTGTTATTATGTGTTTGCCAGCTGCTTAGTGTCCTTGCATTCTGAGGTCCCACAGGAAAATAGTTCATCAGAATCCATGACTGAGGACAATTGCAATGCTTGTGTTTAGGAAAAGAAAACAAATCTAGGGGCCGGCTCCGTGGCCGAGTGGTTAAGTTCTCGTGCTCCGCTGCGGCAGCCCAGGGTTCGGATCCTGGGCGTGGGCGCGGACATGGCACTGCTCGTCAGGCCACGTTGAGGCGGCGTCCCACATCCCACAACTAGAAGGACATGCAACTAAGATATACAACTGTGTACAGGGAGGGTTTGGGGAGATAAAAGCAGAAAAAAAAAAAAAAAGATTGGCGACAGTTGTTAGCCCAGGTGCCAATCTTTGAAAAAAAAAAAAGAAAGAAAACAAATCTAGAAGAGAGCCAAGTGGGATGGCTAGGCTAGATAAGAGATAAAAACATATTAAAAATATAACATCACCCAAAAGAACTCAAAGCAGGATCTCGAAGAGAGATTTGCACACCCATGTTCCTCAGAACATTCATCACAATATCCAAGAGGTGGAAGCAACCCAAATATCCAATGGCAGATGAATGAATAAAGAGAATGTGACAGGGCCAGCCCACTGGCGCAGCGGTTAAGTTCACACGTTCTGCTTCGGCAGCCCTGGGTTCACTGGTTTAGATCCCGGGTGTGGACATGGCACCGCTTGGCAAGCCATGCTGTGGTAGGCGTCCCACATATAAAGCAGAGGAAGATGGGCACAGATGTTAGCTCAGGGCCAGTCTTCCTCAGCAAAAAGAGGAGGATTGGTGGCAGATGTTAGCTCAGGGCTAATCTTCCTCAAAAAAAAAAAAAAGAAAGAAAAGAAAAGAAAATGTGATATATCCATACAATGGAATATTATGCAGCTTTTTTTTTTAATTTTTATTATTTTTCTTGGTGAGGAAGATTGGCCCTGAGCTAACATCTGTTGCCAATCTTCCTCTTTTTGCTTGAGGAAGATTGTTGCTGAGCTAACATCTGTGCCAATCTTTCTCTGTTTTGTATGTGGGTGCCTCCACAACATGGCTTGATGAGCACTGTGTAGGTCTCTGCCTGGGATTCAAACCTGTGAACCCCAGGCTGCCAAAGCAGAGTGTGAGAACATAACCACTACACCACCAGGCCAGTCCTTTATGCACTATTTTTTAGTTCTACAGAAATAAATGCTATACAGAATTATAAACTCTTTTACTAGATAATTCTGTATGATCACATAACACTTTGTTTCTAGGATATTGGCCCAACTTTTGAGGATATATCATATACATGTTTTTTCACATGTCCACAAATACTGTACAGAACCTTAATATCTAGTAAAGACAGAAGCTATGAGAATTTTTATCGTATTCAGACAGTATTACAAACCAAAAAGAAACATCTTATGGAAATAATACCATTCTATTGAAATTAGAGTGCATTGCATTTATGTATCAATTTTTAATATTCATAAACTATTAGGGAAATCAGTGCAGTAAATGACAGTGGTGGCTTTAAAAATTTATGCTGTCTCTGTGACACTTTGTCCTACTCTGTCCAAGCAACATTTGAACCAGTGGGACCCTTCTAATCTTGTGCCAGAAACACGATGTGACCAAGGTCAGATTCTTGTGCAATTTGCGAAGCCCTTGGTTTGCAGAGTTGTTAGCGTGGCGGCATAGCTCATCGACTCCTCTCTGTCACATTTGAATATCTAATGTTTCAAATTGTTAGTGACGTTCTGATTTATTTTCATGCCTGCAGTTTCCGTTAACCTAACTACACCTGCCGTCAATTTAGTTAACTTGCCTTTGTTATTGCAGTTTGAACTCTGGCTGCATTTTTCCAGGAAATTAAATTACTAGGGTTTTCCAGTGATTGCGTTCTTGCAACTTCTGTACAGACTTTATAACCTTGGTTTTTGGGGGCTTTGTTTTTTCACTTTCCTTTTTACCACATATTTAGAACCATTACCACACTTTTAGAGCTTTCCTTTTTCCACATTTTTAGAACTACGTACCACCTATTTAGAAGTTTCTTGCAGCAAACTTCAAGTTAAATAGCTTTCCCCAAGTTTAACGTTCCCAACAGCTCCTCTGGGAATGCTGGGGTGGGGGTGGGGGGGGTTGACGACACTGTGCTGTCTGTTCTGGGAGACTCTGCCTCCTCCTCAGCCTGGGATGGGCGTGAACCCTTCTCTGATGGTCCCACCTTTTCCTCTGTGTCTACCCTAAATTCTTGATCTCCTGCCTGTTCTCGTGTCTTCTGCCCTGTCTTGTTAAGACTCACAACAGCTGTTTCTCATGTTTTGCGTTGTAACATTCCACATGGTACTTGGTAAACGCCTAATATAGACAGCCTCTTTATAACAGAACTGCAATTATTCTTGTCACGCTCTGGTTGTTTTTGTGGCTCTCCTCTGGAATCTCTCCAAATTCCCCTGCTGGGTTTTAGCAAGCTGGCCTAGCGTTCTCTCACAAGGGTCTGATTAGCACATGAATTAGCTGCTCAGTCCTGGGACTGCCTCATAATGCATTCATTTCCATTTAATTCTGAGCTTGGGAACATGGAAGATTCACACTACCTTCAGTGTTCCCTTACACAGTAATGCCTCCTGTAACATAAAAGACTCTGTGGCTCTTTTAATGGAATAACAATGATAACTTGAACCAGCTCAGGTTTGGCATAAGTAGTTCAGAATTGACCTGGTCTGTCTGACATGACATCTGATGTGATGTCACTGAAACGGTGTCACTGTGGTGACCTTGAGGTGCCGAAGAGTGTAAGTGCCTAGAGCTCAGGAGAGAGGTGGACCTAGAGAGAACTGTTTAGGAGACATCTGGAAGAGACGTGTGGCCAAACCTTTTGCCAAGAACATTGTGACTATAAGTGGATAGTGGGGAAGGAGGCCAGACTGCAAGGAGTTCAAGACCACCCATTCAGGAAGTTAGGCAAAGGCAGAAGGAGCAGGACGGGAAGTTCGTTCATGCAATGGCAGGTAAAGGTAACAGTGAGAAGGGAGTGTTTTGAACCTGCTTTTAGGCAGAGAGAAATTAGCTGTTAGAGAGGTAGGGAGTTTTTTGGGGAGAAGGGATTATTTTAAAAATAAGAACAGTTCTCTCTCTATATTTATTAGTTGAGGCAGCACTAACCAATTGAATTTTCTGTGATGATGGAAATATTCTGTACGTATAATGTCCAATTTGGTAGCCGCTAGCCTCATGTGGCTATTTAAATTTATTTAAATAATAGCTAGTGGCTATTGCATTGACTGGACAGCTCAGAATTAGGGTATTACTAACTAGAGCAGCAGATTAACCTCAGAATATCAGTGTCTTAAAACAAGAAAAGTTCATTTTTATTTATTTATTTTGGTGAGGAAGATTGGCCCTGAGCTAACATCTGTGCCCATCTTCCTTTATTTTGTATGTGGGACACCACCACAGCATGGCTTGACAGGCAGTGTGTAGATCTGCACCCAGGATCCCAACCTGCAAATGCCAGGCTGCCAAGGAGGAGTGTGCAAGCTTAATCACTATGCCACCAGGCTAGCCCCTAAAAGTTTATTTTTTACCTGCAATACATCCAAACCAATCAGGGCTTGGGTGTGTGTTGGGGGAGGAGGCTTTGTGCCACCTAGTCATTTGGAGATATTGGTTCTTTCCGTCTTATGTGGCCTCCATCTTCAACAGGCAGGCTTCAACTTTCTTGTGAAGAAGAAAGAGGGAGTGTGGAGGACCTCTTGGGAGGTTTTATGGGCCACATCTGGAAATGACCCACATCACTTCTACCTGTATTGTAATGACTAGAAATAAGTCATATGGCCCTACCTAACTGCAGGCTAGCCTGGAAAATCTTTAACTGTGTGGCCAGAAGAAAAAGGAAATGATTCTATGGACACAGCATTATTCTGACACATTTATCAACAATAAAAAATGTTTAAATTTGCAGAGGGTTCCGAATCAGTCTCCAATACCGCCAAACTGAAAATGAATCTTAACTAGCATGCCACGGGAGATTGTAGCCACGGGCCCTCCAGGGTCTGTTCAGTGACCCCATCTCTTATCAACAGAGTGATTAAGAATTGCCTTTCAGAAAATCTGCAAAGTCTCACAGCCAGGGCGTGCGCAAAAGAAGAAACCGTGACCTGAAACAACCTCGGAACCAAAGATGATCCTTCCCATGTAACCCAAGGACCGGGACACAACTGGAACTTGAAAGTCGGACTCTTATCAGAAATGAGGGGTCCCTCGTTCAGGAAGATCCAGTGTTAAAATTCCTTCCCCAGCTCATCAAAGATGTTTAGAACCCTGTCATAAATGTTTAAAACCTTACCATAAATTCTTGAACCCCCCAATCAAAACCAGTGTTTCCATGTGCCAGCCTGTTCTCCTTGACATCTTAAAATTTGCCTCAAACCCTGAATCAGGGAGACAGATCTGAGGGCACACACCCCCTGTCTCCCTGCAGACTGATCTCACAGAATAAAGCTGATCTCTTTTCCCAAAGGCTGATGCTGTAGTTATACTCATAATTATTTATGCTCATTGGGCAGAGAACCCCAATTTTGTGTGGTAACAAGGCCAGCTCTGGATAAGAGGAAGACATTGAAGGATCAAAATAAGGCAAAGGGATTAAACATGGGACAAGGATCAGGAGGAAAAGATGGAATTAATAATGGAGGGTAGAAAGTTGTTTTTTGCTCATGGAGAATGACGTCTTCCTCAGAAAGAGATACGAGGGAAAGAAAAAGTGTAAGAATATAGAGCTTTTAAGATGTAAGGAGAGAAATTAATGATCCTCAGGTTGAACCACCTTGTCTTCTCTGAAAATAGAAGATGAAGTCATCTGCTTAGTATGACAGGCCTGGGGAGATGTTTGTGTAGGTGCTTAAAATTATCAGAAAAAACTTGGAACGGTTACTGTGAAGAATGGCTGGGGCATTTGCCATAGAAATTGGAAGGAATCTGTTTCAGACTAACCTGTGACCCCAATCTCTTTTAGAATGTGTCAGGTAAATTCAAATGCATAGCTTCTTTTCTCTTGATAAGTATCCCTATGGTAAACCATGGGGTGCTGTTAATCTTCTGTTTAACCATAGAAGTGGACTTTGAAAATTTAGACTTCTTTCTTCTGCCATAATTAATGTGCCAGTATAAGAGTCAAACATCAAAGCTATTGAATAGATTAGCACACGATAATTTTAAGAAAGATTAGATGAGTAGAAAACACTGAAGCTAAGAATTCACATTTTGACAACATCAGTTGAATTGTCAGCACTACACCATTTGAAGTTTGAGAGTGAAATTACTTCTCATTAACATTGAACTAAAACTAGGAAGAAAATGCAAATATTCTTTGTCAGAGAAATTGTAAAATCTTGGAATCATAACAAACAGCCGTGAAATTTAATATTCTCTTCTGTATTTGCCTCTCGCTTCCTACTCTACCTCCTCAGCCTCCTCCCTACCCATACTTTTAGAAAACTTTCTTAGCAAAGATTCATAACTCAATATGAGATGGAGTGGGAAGGCAACATCTCACTTTCTGTAGTTGACTTTTTTTTAATCTACCGTGAAACTCTACGAGATCCCCATTCTTGGTGCACGTGGTAGAAGGGGGCTGACTGAATGCCGGGATCGAAAGGCAACCATAAGATTCAAGCCGGGCCAGCCAGAGTATTGTGTTCTCCTCCCACAGCGATGGGCATCTGAACCAAGCCACACCAATCAAAACTCTCCTTGGGATTTTGACTGGAAACAGAACGTGAGTTCTGAGGAATGTAAGCCTCAGTGCTGGTAGGCATCTTTGTCACCATGTTGGGGGAGCTTGCCTGAGAATGAAGTCAACACAAAGGAGAAAAGATCCAAGAGTAAAGACAGACAGAGAGAAAAACAGAGACTGTCTTGATTGCATTAAGACCCTGGATCCAGCCATACCTGAAATTGATATCCATGAACATTTCAGGTATATCAACTGTGTTCTCTTTGTAGGATAACCCAGTAAGAATTAGGCTTTTGTCACTTAAAAAGGAAAGAGTTCTGACTGTCACACTTTAAAAGTACAGGTTCAGACTGAAGAGGAGAGAAATGTGAACAATGAAAGGCAACGGGTAGTTCCTGCATTTTTACCTCCCTCAAACTTTTGACTTTTTGGCAGTGGTAGTTATGACATTACCACAGAGGACAAGAGCAGAAAAGAAAACAATAAAAATCAAACTGAGCCTTCTCAATTGACGAGAAGGCTTAGAGGAGACCTAAAGAAGGATAAAGGAAAATCTGGCTTCTATGGGCATTTCACTTGCAAGTGTTTCAACCCATCTATTACTCTCTGTTGTTTTTTAGCTTGAGTCAGAAAAGTCGGTCAGAGCAGTTGTGTTGTTTAAGGGGTAATTCAATGTAGTAGTAAGTGGACTTACCTGGGTTGAGTCCCAGCTTGCACCGTAGAGGCTATGTGACATTAAGAAATTACTTTATGTCTTCTGGTCTTTTCTAATCTGACATGGAGAAAATATCTTCTATGGCAGAGACTGGCAATTGTCCCCTAATATCCATTCTCTCCTTCACCCATAGGAACAAAATATTTAGCTAAGCACATGGTCTCTCATTTCCCAGCCTCCCTTGCAATTAGGTGTGGCCATATGAGTGAGTTATAGTCAAAGGGATGTAAGAGGCAGTGTCCACAGCAGCTTCTGGGAATCTTCCTTAAGAGCCAGCTTCCCCCTTTTCCCTCCATCCTGCTGTGTGGAATGTGGATGTGATGGCTGAAGCAATGTCCTGGACGGTGAGGACAGGTTGTGACACCAAAGGGAGGGCAGAACAGAAAGTTGGAAGGAGCCTAGGTCCGCAGGACTTAATGGAGCACAGCCGCCACACCAGCTGAGGACAGTTACGTGAGAGAGAGAGAGAGAATTTTTTGTTATTTACGCCACCATTGGTTTGGGTCCTTGTTAGGTGCAGCCAAATCTAATCCTAACTGATATACTTACTGTGAAGTATTGTCACAAGGATGAAGTGAAACACAGATCATTATTGAGCGCGGTGCCTGGTGCACGGTAGACAATAATATGGGTTTCCCCCTTCCTTTTTTGTACCTAAATAAGGCACAGCAGCCTCCTCATGATCTGCTGTCAGATTTGCTCTTCACTACCAACATTAGAGTGAAATTATAGGAAATTCGTTTTTCTAATAAAAATTGAGACCTGTAGAAAACTTTCTTCCATTTTCCCTTGTCCTTTGCAGCCCAGAAAACAACCAATTTAATGGAACACTTTATCTTAAATACAAATCTTGGGAAGTGTGGAGGGGTGTAAACTTTGGGAGAGACTATATTATACAACATTAACCATGGCGGATTGAGCAGGGGTATGATGCTGTGCTCAAGAGATTGACTGAAGACAGGTCTGCCTGTGTTTCCCGTCTCTGCCACCTACTGTGGGAACTTGGGCAAGTTATTATCCTCTCTAGAGGCTTTGCTTCCTCATCATTAAAATAAAAGAATAACACTATATAAGGTCGTTGTGAGGATTAAATAAAATAATCAATTAAGATGCTTAATTTAAAATGTGTAAAGGTAGCTAAACATCACAATACAACAACAATTATCATCATCGTGTTCAAATGTGCTGATTGTGAATATGGATGCAATTGCTTTCTTAAATTCTTTATGAAAGTGGCGGGGCATTAATCAATAAATCAATGTCAGGAAATTAGGTAGTTTCTACTTTTTAGCATATTAAATGCACCTGTAATGTGGGTAATATTTTCCCATATAAACAGTGTTGTAGAGTTTGGCTGTGTTCTTTCCCACTTAGTGTTAGATAAATCATTGCTTTGTTTAATCATATGTTATAATGGCATAAATGAATCATTTGTAACAAGCATTTTAAAAAGCAAAATGATGATCCAAGTTCTAGAAAATCTAAAATGAGTTTCAAAGCACTAAGCTTGTTGATTAATCATGGAATTCCATGTCCAAATTGACACACTGCACAGAGAAAGTATAACTGTTCTTTGTCAAAAATGGAAAACAAATGTCTTACCGATTATAAGAGTGTTGAGCAGATTGTTTTTCCTTCTCTAGATACTCTTCCTTGCAGCAAGCAAAGCCATTCAGTCAGCCCACAGATGCCAGAGCTGCCTGCTAGCCGTGGGAACTTCACATCACACCGTCCTGGGATGTTGGCTGTGCTTCACGCTGCATTAGGACTTCATAAAAAAACAGAATCAAATCAAGGGCGTAGATTTCTTGCTAAGTCAACTGGCACATATGGAGCACCAGGCAACTGAGCTCAGGCTACTGAGGGAGTTCACAGTCCAGCAGCAGAGACAGACGTACTCACCTAGCTCCGTCGCTGCATGAGTCCTGCCCGAGGCGTGGGCCAAGCAGGAGAGAGAGAGAAACAAAAGCATTGATTCAAATGCACGGAGGTGCAGTCAGAGGAGGTCTAAAGAAAACAGCAACTTTTGTTCTGGATTTTCTTCTGGTGGAGTGCGGAGTGGAGAAGCAGGCCCAGCAAAGGCATGGAAGGAGGAAATAAACTGCATGCTGTTTTGAGGGACTGGATGTTACTGAACCTGAAGTGAGTTCGCTCACCCATTGCGCAGCAAGCCAATTTCTGACACCGGGTGTGGTGGAAGAAAGTAGGAACTTTATTATTGCACAGCGTTGAGCAAGGAGAGAGGGCAGCTAACGCTGAAATCCCAAACTCCCCGAAAAGCTAAAAGGAAGGGTTTTTATTTGGGGTTTAGGTAGGGGAGAGGGAGCATATGGCCTTGCTGGTCAGAGCTTTCCCACCAGCCTGTCTTTGGCCTTGAGACTACTTGCAGAGAGGAGGGAGCTCATGACCTTGCTGGTCAGCAGCTTTCCCACCAGCCCGTATCTCTTTGCGGGAGGAGATAGTCCAGGTGCTTGTCCTTGACGGTGTTTGTCTCCATGGAGGATAGTGGATTCTGGAGCCAGGAAGCCAGAGAGTAAGCAGGGAATGAGTGTTTTGGTTTTAACCCCATCTATGCGGGGTTTAATGTGGGGAAACTGATATCAGGGTCGGTATCATGGAGAGAAGTTCATTGTGATGCTAGCTTAGGACAACAAAGAGCATAAGAGTGTCTTGTGAACCCTGAATCCTGTGCTTATCTCTTTCTGGTGTTTGAGTGTTTGTACATAGGAAAAACTGGCATCTGGGCAAATAAGGCATAAACCTCAAGGACTGAGGCCCTGATCCCTTCCTCTGGAAGCCTCAGGATTTCCTCTGATCATCTCTTGAAGCTTATGACATTGTCCTTGTGCTCTGTTGCAGACCACCAAGGACAACTGTGATGGCCCCCGCAGGCAGAGTCACTGAACGCAACCTCAGGTTTTCACCCTCATTTCTAAAAGAAGCATGCCGTACTCTGAGAATACCAGAGTACGAGTACTCTGGTATACGAGCCAGTAGTGGCCGGCTCGTCTACAGTTGGGTTCCGATATGTAAAGGCAGGCTCAATAGGAGAGAACAGGAGGATGTCGGTGGGATCCTGTTCTGAGATGAACTAACATCATGTTACCACTGCTGCAGAGAATTCATAACACCAAGAACCCTTCCCATCAGTGACAGGAGAATCCAGGGCCTTCAGGGAGCATTTCAAACTGCCAAGACCCCAAGGACATATAAAAACTCTTCCTCTGAGCCTAATAATACCTGCTCCTCAAACAGCATAAAATCATGGACAATCCAGGCACGTGGAACATGAAGTGAGCTATACTAGGTTTTTATACTTTTTCAGAGTATGCTAATCTGCACACATCTAATTACTTAAACTCTGTGCCTCAGTTTCCTCATCTTTAAAATAGGGATAATCACAGCACCTACCTCATAAGGTTGCTGAGCAGACTAAATGAATTAAGTAAAGCGTTAGTGAGGTCTGACACTATTATAATTATTTGTCTCAATTTTTCCCTCATTACCACTATGTGGCAAGCCTGCAGGCTAGATGACTCACTGACGGTACTTTAATGAGAAGCTGTATTATGTACGTTCTGAAAGTATGATGCTCAGACGGCACGGGTCTCCCATATTGCACCTAAATGGTCTGGTTTTACATGGGTGTATGCCCCATGAAAAGTGACACCTGAACCATAACCTGTTAAAGAACTTGAACAGCTTGGCCTTGTGTGGCCCAAGGATAGAGCCTATCCTACTAGTCAACGTGTGGTTTGTGAAGCAGGATTTGTGAGGCAGGGCTCCAGAGTTAAGGAAAGACACAACGATCCAACCTTGGCAAGAAAAGACAATTTACAGAGAAGGAGCAAAACCACCACTCAGAACTGACTGGAAGTACCAATCAACTCTAAAAGCACGGCTCTTGCGCATGTTGCTGGCACCGACCCGCTTCTGGTGAAGTCTTTAATCACTGGCCGAAGCTCGTGCTGAGAGGGCAGAAACTTCCTCTATCTTATCTTTATCCACAATATCCATCCCAGGGCCTGGAACTGAATACACAGTAAATCAATATGTGCAAAATGAATGAATTAATCAATTACAGAGTGAATGTTAAAAAAGTTTTTGAACACTTCAAGGAAAGGTTTTTACTCCTGGTATTGGAGGGCAGCACCGATCTCCAGGATCCTTTCTCAAACTGTAGTTTACTTAGAAGTCAGCATAGAAATCCATCAAATGATCTTTGGGATCCACTTTCACTGGCAAGCCCTGGGAAATGCCCAAAGATGCCTGTGGGCTTCCCGGACAAAGAGTCTGTCCCTTTCACTCTCTTCTTCCTACATAACCACTTCTTGAAATCCTTCAACATTAGTTAGATTTTGATCTCTAATATGGAAATTAATAGCAATTCTGGCTTCTGTCCTTCAAACTTCCTTCCCTTTTGTGCTTCCTTTTCAAAATCAGAGAAATGCTCTGCATAATATACTGAACCTTGATTTTGTTGTTGGCTACGCCCAGCAATAATTTTTGTTTCTCCCCCATGAACATATAGCACCTTCCAACCTCCAGAAACATTAGTGAAGGACTTGAATTCCCCAGCTTCTGCCCTTTAATTTCAACCTTTAGGAATAAGGCAAAAGCCTTGTATCACCCACCGCCCGTCCTCCGCTTTGTTGAGCCCTGTGGATTCCCTCCAGGGCATCCTCCCATCCTAAAGGTCCTACACAGCAGAAACAAATGCTTTGCTGAATTCTCAGTGGCTGAGACTAAAGAGAAGATGGTAATGGCTGGGGGTTGGGCTAGAAAAGACAGCTCAAGGGTTATTTTGGGGACGTAAAGAACATCTCGAGCCAATGATGTTGGACCTTCAGGGAAATATATCAGACACTCATTTCAGGACTCCTGATTGTCCTAGTTTTCACGTTCTTTAAGTGAGGGGGAAATTTTTGCTGATCACGTTGTTCTTCATTTAAAATGCTGCCAATGTCGTCAATAGGGAACTGGTCAAATTGTGGTACATCCATCTCCTGATCCACTCAGACAGACCAGCAACCTCTGCTACATGCTCTCATAGCAACCTGTTTTCTCCTACTGAGACGTGTCATTATATTTTTGTTTTTATGATTATTTAATATCTGTCTCCTCCACTAGACTGTAAGCCCAATGAAGGCAGGGACCACGAGGGCAGGCGCTGTGTGCCTAGTGCTTACCACCATGCTTGGTATACAGTAGATGTTTAATATTTAGATGTATAATAAATACACACAATAGAATATTACACAGCCATTTTAAAGTATGATAGTGTGGTATTGTTTATTGACATGTAAACTTACCCATAATATAATGTTAAATTAAAAACAACAAATTATAAAATAGTAGCTATAGTATGAGCTCATTTTTATAAAAAGAATAGCTATGTATACAGATACATTGATCAAAATATTCATAGTGGTAGGATTATAGAGGATTTTCTTTTCTTTGTAACTCTCCATATTATCTGAACTTTGAAAATCACATTCATTTGATCCATTATTTTCTCATTTAAATACTATTTCCATTTTGAAAACAATCAAGCAGACATTAAAACACTTTTTTTTCTGTCATTAAACTTCACTTGAACATACAGTTTTCAAACAGACAATATTAGAAACAACCTAATTTCCATATGCAAATCAAAATGTTGGAATATATTAATTTTGATACTATTTCTGATTAAAGTGGGCCTCTAACAAAATGATCACGCTGATACCTTCATTTCTGTATAAAATTTATTATTTTATTATAATGTCCATAATTACTGATTAGACTCCTGTCTCTCCTCCTATTTACATTCCAACTTAGGATGTGGAGAATGGAATAGACCTTAATTTTTTCTCCCCTCCTAGTTTTTAGCTTACAGTCTAAAAAGTTAAAAGGCAGTGGATTCCTGAATGTAAGTCAGTGGCTGCTACATTTAAAGTACCTTCCTTACATGAAGCAAGTTTGCAAAGATGAAGTTTTTTTCCCCATCAAGACACTAACATTCTAAAAGTATATCCATTTTAAACAAACACCTTTAATAGCCTTACTGGTTATAAAACTATAATTGGGCATTTTTAAGATCTGCTTATAATTTTCCCCTTTAAAAGATATTAATTTATATAAATAAGACATTTACAGATGATAATCTCTACAGAGCCACATACTCCTGGATATCTTAAAAGGTGAGCGTAATTGCACTTATTTTATACAACAATTAGCGTTATTGTGGGGAAATGGAAAATATTTTTATATATAAATTCCTTTTCCCAACTAAGTGTAATTGAAACGTTTCATTAAGAGTCAATTTAGGGGGCCAGCCCTGTGGCAGACTGGTTAAGTCCACATGCTCTGCTTTGGCGGCCTGGGGTTTGCAGGTTCAGATCCTGGGCACAGACCTACACACTGCTCATCAAGCCATGCTGTGGTGGCATCCCACATAGAAGAACTAGAATGACCTACAACTAGAGTATACAACTATGTACTGAGGCTTTGGTGAGAAAAAAAAAAAAGAAGAAGATCGGCAACAGATGTTAGCTTAGGGCCAATCTTCCTCACCAAAAAGAAAAATGAAAAAAAAGGAAAAAAGAGTCAATTGAAAAGAAAGAAAGAAAAAAAGAGCAAATACTGTATATGGCTATCTGTCTTTTAGTGATATTAATTTGGTTGTTCTTGCCAGTTTCAATCCTTTGACACAAAGACCTCAGTACCATATTAAGAAGTCAAACTATGATCTATAAAATGTGACAGCCCCAGGAGACCTATCCCACTATTATTCATTTTCAGTAAAAAATCTAACAGATTAGTGATAAATATTGTGCCTTAAAACCTTAATTATACAATACAAATCATTTATAATACAAATTGTAATGGAGGACATGTGCTGGCACAGCTGGTTCCACATATTCTTTGGAAGCTCAAAAAGCTCAAAGATGTCTTATCAATCATCATTTCAGATCTAGTAGCATAAAAGCTGGGTTTTCTAAGTAAGATTTCCACAAATTAGAGAAGCGTGACATTGTAGCACCGTCAATAATTCTGTGATCGGCTGACCAGCTCACATTCATTATCCGTGCCTTATATACTTCTCCTTTCTCATTAAATCGGGGAAGGGCCTAGAAATAAGGAAAAGAACCAAGAGTCAACGTTCACTTGCTTAAAGCATAAGCTCTAGCAACAGCAATGGTGAAAGATTAGGCAAACGCCCCTCCCTGCAACAGAGAGGAGACGGGCACCCCAAATGAATTTTGAAAATGCCAGCTGCTACTTTTCCATCTCTGTGAGTGCGTGCCTCAAGCTTTCAGAGTTCCTCCGAGGTGTTTCCTGCCCCCTATACAATTTCCACACGTACAGTAAATTTCACCTCAGATTTCAATTATTTAACAAATGATTATTGATCACCTACTATGTACCAACTATATTCTAGATTTTGGGGATAAAGCAGTGGACAAATAACAATCCTTGCCCTCTTGGAGCTAATATGTTAATGGACAGAGACAGACAATTAAGATCAATAAGTAAAGTGTATAGTGTGTTAGTAAAAAGTGCAAATGAAAAAATGAAGCTGTTAGAAGGCGAAGTAGAGGAGAGGTGGCCTATTTTTGACAGAGTGGGCAGGGAAAGCCTCAGCAAGAAGGCTTCCTCACTGGAAACAAGCCAGATGGACACCGGGAGACAGAGACAGACGGCACATGTGACTGAAGTGCTGGAGGACCGGTAAAGGAGGCAGGGCGGCTGCTGTGGAGGGGCAGGGCTGTGGTGGGAGCTGAGGTCACAGATGGAGCTGGGTGAGGGTGGGGCCCTTTGTTAAGAGCAATAGTTCTCAGTCTGTCTTTGGTAAAGGACCTATTTTTTAAAAAAAATTCTAATCCATTGCAAGCTATTTTTAAAAAATATATTAAAAGTGAATTACTTAAAAAATGAAATTTAAAAAGATACACAAAATACAAGCCCTAACTTCTTCTTATTAGATTCAATAAACATAAAATCACTCTGTCAAACTGCCGTGAAAGTTGGTAAGCCCTACCATCCGCACAGCCCGGATACAACAGTCATGGCCTGACATGGGTCCCCGGTCACACTGAGAGCATCAGCGTAGGACCATGGAGGCCACTGCAGCCACTTTGCCTTTGAACTTGGTCCAGTCTGGAGACATAGACTTGAGAGTCATCAGTGTATAAATGGTATTTAAAGCCATGAGACTGGATCTAATAAAGAATAGGGCCGGAGCGAGTCCTGGGATGCCCCAATGTTTAGAGATTGGGAGATGAGGAGGTACAGCAGGTAGGAGGAAAGCCCGAAAAGTGAGGTCTTCTACAAGTCAAAGTGAAGAGTGTTTTCCAAAGAGGTGGGATTGATCAACTGTCTGAAGTGCAGCTAATAGGTCAAGGAAGACAAGGACTGAGAACTGAGTGACGGGGAGGTTCTAGCAACTTAAACCATTTAGCAACAAGGAGTTTAAAATTTATAGTGAAAACAGAAAATAGCAAAGGAGAGAGAACACAAAGGGAGAAAGGAATTAAATACCATTTGTCTTTACCCAACAAAGATTAGTTACATTAAGTCACTATGAAAATTTAAACGCTAAGAACTACGCTTCATGCCTTGAAGAAACCATGGGTAAAACGATTCTGTAAAAGCGCATCTATTGAACAGATATTTGTACACCAATGTTCATAGCAGCATTATTAATAATAGCCAAAAAATGGAAACAACCCAAATATTCATTATAGATGAGCAGATAAACATACGTGGTATGTACAGAGAGTTTCAGTTCAGAGTGATAGAAAAGTTCTGGAGCTGGATGGTGGTGACGGATGCAAACAACGTGAATGTACCCAATGCCTCTGAACTGCACACTTAAAAATGGTTAAAATGGTAAATTTATGTTATATATATTTTACCATGATCATAGACTTATACATACAATTCAGAAGAAAATAAATCTCTTTAGGGAAAAAGAAAAACAAAACTTCATCACACAGGCATGATGGTTTGGAAACTAGAAAGTCAGAATTTTGTGGGAATCGAATGTTGAACTCTGGTTCAGAGGAGAATGAGTGCTAGAGATGCCACCATTCAGAGACACTCCTGGTGGAAGGAACAGCATCCTGCTGTGTTGTTCTTCTCTCCTTATCTCCTCTGTGTGCCAGAAGGAGAAGCAGATCCCAGGAAGAGGGAGTCACTTAGCAGCTAAAGTGCGGTCTGCTGGAGAGTAAATCAATGGCTGAGTGAGAATGTCTGTGGAGGGTTTGGGATGAAAGTAAGAAACTTACAAAAGACATGTGGAAGCATTATAAATGAAGAGAAGAAGAAAGGTTCTTTTGCAAACGTGAAGACCCAAATCAAGGTTAATTTAACAATGGCGGTGTGGAAATGGTTCCAGGACCTTGTTGTTTGAACGCTGGTGATTCTCCACCCTAAGTTAGTAGAGATGCCCAAGCCTCATCCCCCCAAATTCTGATGCAGTTGGTATGTGGTGAGCTTGGACAGTTTTTTCAAGCAACCCAGATGATTCTAATGCACAGCCAGAGTTAAGAATCATTGCAACCCTTATTCCAAGTCACTGTCTCCTAAAACATGGCCACAAATCACCTGTGTTGGAACCACCTGGGTTCTTTGTTTACAAGGGAAGTTCTGGGGTCTCTGTTCCCAAGGCCAGGAAATCTACATTTTAAACTAACACTTCCAGTAATTCTTGAACAGAGTAAAGTGTGAGAAAAAAATGCTCTAAATGGGGTCTCACTGTGTTACAAATAATAATTTGGATTGGCTTACTATTATTCTTTGGTATTCTGAAATAAAGATATTTTGATAGAAGCAAATTGGCTATATTTATGATTATCCATAAAGACTCACACCTTCGCCTGGCATTATCCATAATGATTGATCCACACAGAAACAATCCAGATCAGCACCATTTACTCCACAGAGAGGGAGCCACTGGAATTGCAGACCTAGTTGTTGGTAAGAAATAATTGGCTTACCGACTCAGATGTCATACTCAAACCTACAAAGCAAGGGGAAAACTCAGAAATGGTTACTCTTTGTGTTTTCTCGCCCAATCTGCTTAAACTCTTTTTTCAATTATTTAATATACACACCTTAATTGATCCAACAGCCCCAATTGCTACTTCAGGCGGCAGTATTATTGGTTTGGCATAGGTACCACCAATCTAAAAAATAAAAAAGGAAGAGTAGAAAGATTAAGCTTCTGAGGGACAAATGAAATTTTATCTTATTTATTTAATTTTTTGAGGAAGATTAGCCCTAAGCTAACATCTGCCGCCAATCCTCCTCTTTTTTTTTTTTGCTAAGGAAGACTGGTCCTGAGCTAACATCCATACCCATCTCCCTCTACTTTATATGTGGGATGCCTGCCACAGCATGGCTTGACAAGTGGTGCCTAGGTCCACACCTGGGATCTGAACCGGCGAACCCCAGGCCCCCAAAACCAAATGTATGAACTTAACCGCTGCATCACCAGGCTGGCCCCCAAAAGAAATTTTATATTTTTAAATATGAATAGAAATCTTAAGTTATGGTTTATGAATTTGAACATTACTATTACTCACTGATCCAATGTTGGACAGAGTAAACGTTCCTCCTGTGAGATCAGTGGTACCGAGCTGACCCAAAGAGCCCAATTTCTGGAGGCGGTTCAATTCACTGGCAATCTCAAATATGGAACAGATCTGAACGTTTTTCACATTAGGGACGAGCAACCCCTGCTCAGTATCCATTGCTATCCCAATGTTATGAGAAGCCTAAAAAAGACAAACAGTAGGCCTTTTCATAAGCTAATGGGAAAGAAAGGATCAACTGTCACTGTCTTACAAATAGAATTACCAAGAACTATTTCACCAGATTAGTGATGACTTAAATAATGTTTAAAGGATTTTTAAAAGATTTTTTTGAGAAATACAATTTTTTTTGTTGGTAAGAATATAGGGCAACAAGCTATTTCCATACATTGTTAGTGGAAATGTAAGCTGCTATACACTTTCTGGAGAACATTTAACAATAAACATCAATATTTATAAAAGTTTGTGCTAAGGAGATAAATACAGAAGTATGTAGAGATACACAGGGATGTTGAATTCAGATTGTAGGTTTGAGAAACTGCAAACAATCAAAACGTGTATCAATAGGTCATAGCTAAATAAATAACAAAGCTGTATTTATTGACATGTAATGATGTCCATAATATAGTAAATGAAAAAGAAAAAGGTTAAAAGAAAAATTTTTTATAACATTAAAAGTTAAATAAAATGTATAACTCCATTTTTTTTTTTTTGAGGAAGACTAGCCCTGAGCTAACATCTGCCACCAATCCTCTTCTTTTTGCTGAGGAAGACTGGCCCTGAGGTAACAGCCGTGCCCATCTTCCTCCACTTTATATGTGGGAAATCTACCACAGCATGGCTTGCCAAGCAGTGCCAGGTCTGCACCCAGGATCTGAACCGGCGAACCCGGGGCCGCCAAAGCAGAACGTGCGAACTTAACCATTGCGCCGTCGGGCCAGCCCCTCATATATTTTTTAAAAATAAAATGCTGAAAGGATGAACATCTCAACATGAACAGTGAGTTATCTTAGGGTCATGGGATTGAAGGTACACATCGTTATTTTCTTGTCTGAATTTTTTGCAACAAGTATATACTTAATCAGAAAAACATATTAATCATATGGGAAGATTTTAGATGCAGCCCCTCAGAATTAGAATATCTAAGCTCACTTTCTGCTTATATATTTCTAGTGAGAAATATAATTAAGGACCAGCATCTCCAAAAGAGTTTTCAGTCTTAACAAACTTTCACTCCAAGAAAAGAGTTCACTCAAATGGAATTCAAACTTTCATTACTCTTCTCATTTAGATTATTCTCGTTTTAAAAACTGCAGGACTTCCTTTTTGAGAGGAGCCATTCTTTTTGAGGGAAGGGTGTGTAGGATGGGTAACATATCCCGTTGCCTCACAGGCATACATTTTTATCATTTTAAGCAGAAAATCAAAAGGGCTTAAAAATGGCAATCTGCATATCCGAACAGTATCCTCATTAACCAGTAAAACCAACAATAACGACAAATTATACTTCGGTTTAATGTTTTACTCCATACCTTTAATTCTAGCCTAAAAAAGATCACTATGTGAGGTACAACAGGAGCTTCTCTAACAGACAAGCACACTCGCACCATCTTCTATTTATAACAAGAACATTTTCACAAGATATAGCCAACCTTATATGTTATGTTTTGGCAGCTTTCATCCACAGAGGCATTAAGAATGGGGAACTGTAGTAATCCCAAGGAAGCAGCCTGTTTGACAGAAAGAGAATGCAACTTTAGCACGTCTCCCTCAGAGAGGAGACGGGACTCGAAGCAATAAGAAGAGGCGTAAAGGAGGGAGGGAGAGAACTCTTATTCACGCTGAGTTTAACTTCAAGTCTCCATGTACTTAGGCGCCTTACTCCCGCTGTCACCTCCAGGCAGTGTGGAACTAGGCCACCCTAATCAGTTAAGAATAAAAGATAAAGTAGTCAGATAGCTTGTAAACGTCAAGATTTTCAAAATAACTGGACAGACTGACCAAATTACCAAGAGAATGTCTAAATTCTACGTGACTTCCTCACTTACATGTAGCGTCATAAGATTTCCATGAGAAATAAACCTGTAGTTCAACAAGGCGGTAAGTAAGCTATTTCCCTGTGTGAAAAGAACAAGAGAGAAGGACTTCCAAGTGCGCTGACCATCAGAGGCCGGTGTTCTACCTGGCATCTTGGCCGAGTGAAGGGCAGAGCTGGCGTGAACATTTACTTGAGAGCCCGTCTCCCTGATGGATCACATCTGTCTTCCCGCTCGGCCACCTTCTCCCTTAATCTCTGCTTTTTCCCGTTTTTCTCTTACTAGTACCATTCCTCTTCTGTCCATACTCAGATTTCCCTAAATGTCCCCAAAATGTTCTTTATAGCTGTTTCTCTGCCCATCCAGGATCCAATCAAGGTTCACACATTGCATTCAGTTGTTATGCCTTATATTAAATCTAAGAAAATGGAAAAATAAAAATGCTTAAGATTGTTCTTAAAAAGAATTCCCTCTCCCACTGGCCTCATCTAGTCTAATTAAGAGTTCTTTTTCTTTTTCTTTTTTGATGAAGATTAGCCCTGAGCTAACTGCTGCCAATCCTCCTCTTTCTTCTGAGGAAGACTGGCCCTGAGCTAACATCCATGCCCATCTTCCTCTACTTTATATGTGGGACGCCTACCACAGCATGGCTTTTGCCAAGCGGTGCCATTTCTGCACCTGGGATCCGA
The DNA here is from genome assembly GCF_021613505.1 of Equus quagga. NCBI lineage: Eukaryota > Metazoa > Chordata > Mammalia > Perissodactyla > Equidae > Equus > Equus quagga. The sequence continues at coordinate 33,698,978 of NC_060284.1, forward strand.
ACCAGCAAACCCCCGGCCACCGAAGTGGAACGTGTGCACTTAACTGCTGCACCATGGGGCCGGCCCCTTAAGAGGTCTTTATATGAATTGTGTTAAGTGTTATTTTGGTCTGTGGGTTAGTGGCCTTGACAGAAAAAAGAAGTCATATCCTTGAACTAGAGAGTTAGGAAAGTTTTATCAAGCATTTGATTTGATAACTGCAACTTTAATCTTCTTCATATAAAAATCCATAGCTAAGGTTAAAGTGTTACAAATAAAAACACTGTTTTGAGTATAATCCAAATTTTAAGAAAAACAAACAAAAAACAAGGTGTGTGTCCATCGATCACAGGTCATCTTTTTCCCTGTACTACACTTTGTAGTATTTTCCAAATGCTCTGAAACTTACATGGGCAGAAAAAAATGTTACTTTAAAACAAATAAAGCCTACTAAATTTTATTTTCAAAATAAACATCTGATATTTCATTCAGACTGGAACAATGAAGGAAAACAATAATAAGACAAATTCAATATATTAAGAGCTGGTCTATCTTCGCTTTAAACAGATGTCACCAGGTAGCAGTGAGGGAACCCAGTCCGAAACACAGAGACAGTGATCTCCTGCTCAAGGCTAACTTCTCCACCGGGGTCTTCCTCTTGTTCTTCCCCCAACGCCAGGGCCTTGCTCCAACAATTGTTCCCACTCACATATTTCTAACTTTCCACTTTCCAGCTCTTTCCCTCAGCCCACACATCTGCTCAATTTCTCCCTGAGGATGTGCAGGACAGGGGGCAGGTGGAAGCTTCCTCAATCCCCCGCAAACCACCACCTTAACCAGGCCCTGTACCTGCGCCCTGTCTGCCTTTCACCAGATTTTTTTAGTGTCTCCTCTTCTGCAATTTCTATTCATTCCCCAACTAACTGCAACCAAGCTTCTACCTCAACAATACTTTATTCAATCAGTTCCGGCCAAGGCCACTCATGACCTCTTGATTACTAATCTAATAGCCTGTTTCCATCCCTTATCCTAGTCAACCTCTGTGACACAGGACCCTTATCTACTCCCCTCTTAAAGCTTTTTCCTTCTCTCTTGGTGTGAGAGGCTGAATCAACGGCCCCAATCTTTTGTGCCTCTCCGCATCCACGCTCTCAGCAAGCTGACTCTGCGCTTAGTCACGTGACTTGCTTTGGTCAATGAGTTAAGAGCAAACTCATGCAGAAGAGCTTGGAAAAAGTACTTAAAATCTGCTTCCTCTCTTCATCCTTACCAGTACTATGAGATCACACATAGGTTGTATACTGGGGAGACAAGTGAGACAAGCAGAAGACAAATGGTCAGCCTTGCCAAGGCCATCCTACATCAGCAGGCCCCTAGTCAACATACTAGCTGTCTGTAGACATGAGCGAGCTCTGGCAAGATCAGCAGACTAGTCTTGTTTCACCTGTAGACTCAAGGTAAATAATAAGTGACTGCTCTTTCAAACCATTAAATTTGGGAGTGGTTTGTTGTATCGCAGTAGACATACTTCTAAGTGACTCTTTCCTGGTTCTCCTATGGTCAGACCACTGACCTCACTCACCCTCTTCCATGTCGTTGCCAACTCAGCTTCTACCTACCCCTTAAACATTGATGTAAAACTCTTAGCCTTCTTTTCTTCTCATTCAAACACAATTTGGGTGCTCTCCTCCACGTGTTTCAATTGCTATGTCTCTACAGCTGACTCTCTATAGCCGTAATATAGCCCAGATCTCTCATTTGTTGACGTCTATTACATCTCATGTTTACCATCCATCACCATATGCATGTGTCCCTTCATGCCTTTTGCCCTTCCTCAGCCTCTTTCCCCCTGGTAACCACCAGTCTATTCTCTGTATCTATGTGTTATTGTTTGTTGTTGTTTTTCTACCTTCCACATATGAGTGAAATTATATAGTATTTGGCTTTCTCCATCTGACTTATTTCAATTAGCATAATACTCTCAAGGTCCACCCATGTTGTCACAAATGGCAAGATTTCACCTTTATTATGGCTCAGTAATATTCCACTGTGTATATACCACATCTTCTTTACCCATTCATCTGTTGATGAGCACTGCAGCTGTTTTTAAATCTTGGCTAGTTTGAATAATGCTGCAATGAACATAGGGGTACATGTATCTTTTCAAATTAGTGTTTTCATATTCTTTGGATAAATGCCTAGAAGTGGAACAGCTGGATAATACGGTGGCTCTATTTTTAATTTTTTGAGGAATTTCCATCCTGTTTTCCTCAGTGGCTGTACCAAGTTACATTCCCACCAGCAGTGTAAGAAGGTTCCCTTTTCTCCACACCCTCTCCAACACTTTTTATTTGTTGTCTTGTTAATTATAGCCATTCCTTTCAGGTGTGAGGTGATATCTCATGGTGGTTTGACTTGCATTTCCGTAATAATCAGTAATGTTGAGCATCTTTTCATGTGCCTGTTGGTCATCTACATATCTTCTTTGGAAAAATATCTGTTCAGATCTTCTGCCCATTTTTTGATTGGCTTGTTGTTTTTTTGTTGTTGAGTTATATGAGTTCTTTATCTACTTGGGATATTAGTCCCCTATCAGAGGTATATGATTTGTAAATATCTTCTCCCAATTGGTAAGTTGTTTTTTTTTCTTTTGTTGAGGAAGATTAGCCCTGAGCTAACATCTGCTGCCAATCCTCTTCTTTTTGCTGAGGAAGACTGGCCCTGAGCTAACATCCATGCCCATCTTCCTCTACTTTCTATGTGGGACACCTACCACAGCATGGCTTTTACCAAGTGGTGCCGGCCTCTCTGAGCCATTTCCTTAAACGGAAAGTGGGGATAACAATATTTACATGTCAGGGTTATTCTGAGAATTAAAAGTGATCATGGATGCAGTATGCTTGGTACGGGGTCTGGCACACAGTAGCTGCTTCATAAATAGTGGTTAATGTGAGCTAGATGGTGGGCTGCTCAAGGTCAGCTGATGGTCTTATTCCATTTTACATTCGTTCTAAGGCCTCATACTAGAAATGATTCTCGGAAGCCTCAGTATGGTTGTTGAATAAATGAAAGTAAATACATGTTGGTGACACACAAGATCAATACCAAGTCTCACTTTTGTTGAAATAAGGACTTTGCTGGAGGGGTGCTTTCAGAATTACAGGCTTTACCTAACTGGCAGGAAAATCCTTACCCAGCTTAAAGAGAGAAGTAGATAAAAACATGACACAGAAATTTCAATTTTATAAATTCTTATAAAACAAAGAAAGAGTGTACTTACATATTTTTCTAACTATGTGATATGGTGAGAAGTAACATTTTTATTCAAACCCACAGCTAATACATTGCAGATTTACAAAGCAAAATTTAAGGGTCCTACTCAAGACTTGTCTGAAATCTCACCTTTAAGAAAAATGGCATGAAGGAGAGTTTAACTCCACGAGCAAAAGCAATGGGTTTTAGTTCTTCTCGCAGCTTAACCAGTTCAGTAAGATCAACCTCATCACAATACCCAAAGTGAGGAATCTTCAGGGCTGCAGACATAGTTTTGACCATCGTTTTGTGAAAGCCTGGAAAACATTTAATATATACATATTTTAAAATTCTTAAATCCTTTAATACTCTTTTTTACTAAAGTAGAAGTTTCTCTAATGTTGTTTACTCTCAATTAAGCTCTTCCTCTTGGAGCTACCATCTTCATTACATAACTCGAAAGCCACTAATTTCACTGACTGCAGCACACCTAGTATCAAGTGTAATAATACGACAGGTAAGTGCCTTCAATGCTGTGATGCATGAAAACTTCAAAAGGATGCAACCCATGTATTTCCCTAACGGCTGTCTTGCAAAGTCACTCTTCTGGAAGCTAATCATGCTAAGAGTTTATAAATAACAAATGAGAAGTAGCTGTTTTGAAAGCCAACTAAAAATAACGAACATTTAAAATATCCTGAGTGTGTCTCCAAACAGAACAATTATCCATATTCAAGGTTATATTCCAAGAAACCTGCTAACATATTACTCTTCAGAAATTAACAGTATAAGCTGAAGCTTTCCCTGAAAAAAGTGATATTTCATCATTAAAAAAATTATACACTGAACATCAACTTTCCCTTCAGTAAGAACTGAAAACACCATATTATATATGTGGCTCTATAGACGTAGCTTTCTCCAAATAAATTACACTGTTACCTTACATTACTGTTATTATTACCTTTTATGGGTTCTGTTCTGTCTTTGCCTGTGAAGACCAGAGGTTTTGATATTGGTATAGGTGTCGTCCTGTCTTTTGGTGTTGGTGGAGGTGGCATAATTTCAGCTTTTGGTGAAGGAGGTAATATAGCTCCTGTCTGCTTTTCCAAATAGTTGAGAATATCTTCTTTAAGTATTCTGCCATCTTTTCCTGAGCCAACAACTTCACTCAGCTTAATCTAAAAAATGACAAATTTTAATGCTAAAAATAAAACTTCCTAAAAATAAAAAAATTCATCATTAAGGTCTCTGAATGGAATTTAATGAATTGAAGGCAAAAAAGTACCTCTACCCAATAAACTAGTATAAGGAAATAATATTTTCATTATCTTAACAGAATGCTATGAACTATAGATACCCTTCATACTTAATCATTGGTTCCTTTTGTACATACTGTTCATTTGCTCCTGTGGTAACAATGCAAAAATCTTTTTTTTTTTTTGTGCTGAGGAGGATTTGCCCTGAGCTAACATCTGTGCCAATCTTCCTCTATTTTTTAGTATGTGGGCCACCAGCACAGCATGGCTGCTAACCAAGTGGTGTCGGTCCATGCCTAGGAACGGAACCTGGGCCAACGAAGCAGAGCATGCTGAACTTGACCGCTAGGCCACTGGGGCCAGCCCTATTTTTCCTTTTTAAAAATTTACTTAAAAAATATGAAGAGGGCCGAGGGTGGTAGGGAGAAAATGAATTGCTTTCCCCTGAAAAAGGCAGTTTCACAAAGGCTGGAGAGGGATAGAGATTATATATATGTATATAATTTTATGGGTTAACAATACAGTATCTACATTGTAGATAACCCATAGCTACTTATGAAAACTTACATTTTTAAACAGTCAACTATTTTAAAATTTCTTGCATAATTCTTATTTGATTTTTTCTATTTTTGCAGACTACGTAAGAAGACAGAGAACTAAGAGTTTAAAGAAGAGTTAAACACTAACAAATGTAGACCGATGTTTCTGACCCTGGTTACCAGATAGTTAAGATAATCATCATACAAAAGCTCTCTCAAATAAGTTTTTTTCTGATGGTTCTTTTAGAAAGATCAGTACAAAACACTGAAATTAACTTTTCTAAGACATTGTATTTGGAATGTGAGTTCCTCAGCCCAAGGGTCAAATACATAAGTTTTATTATTGCTTTCTACAGAATAAACCATAGATGACATAGTTCCACTTTCCACTAGACACTCATGATAATTTTTGGAAACATATATGATCTGGCTTTATTTAATCATTTTCTATGTTTGGTTACAGAGATCAAATATTCTCACAAAATTTAATTCTACTTAAATAAAAAGACACAAAAGCTTGGATGATATCCTCACACACAGCGTGTACTAGTTAACTTCTCAGGGTTAATTATCTGCTTCCGTTGCATTAGTGCATCTCTAAGGATGACTTCAAAAGAATAAAGGACTTTATCACGTCAGACATTTAGTTTATAACAAATGAACTCTGAGAATTTAAACAAATAATTTTTAAGTAGTTACAAACAACTGTAAGTGGCATTGGTTTTTAATTTCAAACAAACTCAATTCCTAAATATGCAAACTGCAAAAAAAAAAAGGTGATTTACAATAAGAGATCTACTGCTTAATTTCTAGTAATTATGCAAATAATCTAGTTATTATACACATCCTTAGGAAGTGGTAAAGGAAAGCCAAATCATGTATTTCTACAGGTAGTCCTTCTATAGAACTAAGAAAAAACATTGGTAAAATGCTTTATGGCTTTCAAAGCAATATATGAGATCATTATTTCATCTGATGCCCGTAACAATCTAGTGTTCCATATTAATATTTCTATTTTCTATTATGCTAAATTATCTTCATGTTTAAGCACATTTAATGGCTAATAAATTTTCATTAAGGGTTTATAACATAATTTACCTAAGCATGTCCCTGATGTTGAACACATATGTGCCATCCTGGCTATATAAAACACTTGCAAGAATGGATCCTAAACTATTTATTTCCTTGGGATAGTTCCTCAAAAACAGGATAACCAGCTGAAGGGATATGAACATTTTAATGACTCTTATTGCCTATTTCCAAAATGTAAACTTTTGTTTTTCCCACTGTAAATTAACTACTTCTCTCAAAAACGGATAAACAAACAAAAAACCTGCTTTGTGAGGCACAGTGGAGAGAACTCAGGCTTTTGGACCAGACAGATTTGTGTTCAAATCCCCAGGTCCTCTACTTACTTGATTTTAGACAACTTAATCAACTTCTCTGCTCTTATTCATCTGCAAAATGGGGAGAATCCAAACTACTTTGCAGGGTTCCCGGGAGGATTTGAGATAATGTGTCTCCGGTGTCTGGTTCATAAGTGCTCAAATAATGGAGGCAATAATTGTTGAGGCAGTATATAATGATTACAAGAGCCGGTTTGTAGAGTCACAGAGACTCACTTCGGAATCCTGGCTCCATCACTGTGTCAGCAGTGTGACCTTGGACCAGTTACTTGAACTCTATAAATCTTAGAATAGCCTCCTTATTTCACAGAGTTTGATGAAATGAGATAATATGTTAACACTTATCACAGTGCTAAGAGGTACCTTTCCCTGGAGGGTAAGCAGCACTGATTGGCTGCTAAAAGGGAATACAAAAGGCTAGGCTCCTTGTTTCCAGTCAGTAAAATTTTATGCTTCTCCCCTCAACCTGGGATCCTTGAGGCCACATCCTTGCCTGGTTCATTTCCCTTCTCTTCCCTTCCCTATACGACCCCCCTCATTCCAAGTAAAGATGTTCACTCTCTCAATCAATCAGTCAATTACATATACCCAAATCAAGCTGTGCTTCTAGGGCACCTGATCTAAGACACTAGTATTCACAAGTGCTCGATAAATGGTAGTCCTGACAATTATTAGGCTCCAAGAAAGAATAATAAAACCACATTCCTCAATTAATATAAGCGATAAGGTCACAATATTCTTCTCATTTCTCATGAGTACTTCTATGCAACTCTCACTTTTCAGTAACAGACATTTTCATGTTCTCTTTAATCCCATCTTGAGCCATCTCATCATGGGACTGTTGGCTAATTTTTCATAGATGCAAACATATACTTTCTATGTGATCTCCTATTTAAATCTTAAGAAACTTACATTGTTTTCCATTGCAAGGCGGCGAACTGCAGGAGTTGCCAGAGTTTTCTGGCCCTTTATCTCTTGGTGTGTGTGTTCATCATGGGGCACAGCAGGAGTTTCAACAACATCTTCTTCTGAATCTGGTAACAAGGTAAAATTTTCTTATTTACTTTAAAATATTTTAAAAACAAATTTAGTGGCTTATAATATATAAACTCAACTTAAAGTTTGTAGTCAAAAAGTATAAGAGCTGGGCTACTTCAGAATGGGAAATCAAATGGGTAGAGTGTGTGTGTGTGTGTCTGGTAGGGGGTGGGTATTGGTACCCAGGACTGGTTAATGATTATTATTACCTGGTGTTCACTCCATTTCTATTAAGATCATGTAGCAATACAAGTCAAAAATGAGAACTTCTTCCATGAGTTTTAAAATATGTTGTATTTTAACCACTTTCTTATTAAATTTCTCATTTATATTTATAAATAGCATGAAATAAGAATCAAATGTGAGGTAATTTATATGAAAGAATCATGTAAAATCTGTGACTATCTTAAACGCTCTCCTAAGATAATGTAGCATTTAATATACAAAGAACTCATACAATTCAGCAACAAAAAACAATCTTATCAAAAAATGGGGAAAGGATATGAACAGACATTTTTCCAAAGATATACAGATGGCAAACAGGCACATGAAAAAATGTTCAACATCACTAATTATTAGGGAAATACCAATCAAAACTACAATGAGATATCACCTTACACCTGTCAGAATGGGTATAACTACCAAGTCAAAAAATAACAAATGTTGGAGAGAATGTGGAGAAAAGGGAACCCTCATGCACTGCTGGTGAGAATGCAAACAGGTGCAGCCACTCTGGAAAACAGTATGGAGATTTCTCAAAAAATTAAAAATAGAACTACCATATGATCCAGCTATCCCACTACTGAGTATTTATCCAAAGAACTTGAAATCAACAATTCAAACTTATGCACCCCTGTTCATTGCAGCATTATTCACAATAGCCAAGATGTGGAAGCAACCCAAGTGACCATCAACTGATGAATGGATAAAGAAGATGTGGTATACATATACAATGGAATACTACTCAGCCATAAAAAAGACAAAACCCTCCCATTTGCAACAACATGGATGGACCTTGAGGGTATCATGTTAAACAAAATAAGCCAGAGAAAGACAAATACCACATGATTTCACTCATATGTGGAAGATAAACAAACACATGGATAAAGAGAACAGATAAGTGGTTACCAGAGGGGAAGAGGTTGAGGGGTGGGTGAAAGGGGTAAAGGGACACATATATATCATGATGGATAAAAATTAGACTATTGGTGATAAGCACAATGCAGTCTATACAGAAACTGATAAATAATAATGTACACCTGAAATTACACAACGTTATAAAGCAAAAAAAAAAAGAATGTAGCATTTAAATTTTTCTCTGCTCTAAATATGGCTTGAGGAATGCTGTGGAAGATTTTATTTTCATGGCTAATGCTAATTTGGTTTTGCTATTCTCTAACTCTAGAGTACTGATATAAGAAAAACTATCTCAGGGTGTTAGCATGTATTTCTGCAACCAAAAAAAAGTTTTTGAGAGCATTTAATTGTCAAAGTCTGATGCTGGGAAATCAATGCTGCATAGCAGAATCTCTGTGGGAATTAGTGATAGACTAAACTTCTGAAAATCAGCAGGCAACTGAGTTTGCTTTGACATTCAATTCTAAGCAAATAAAAATTTTCCAGTGCTGCAACTATGGAAAGACAGTCTATTCATCTCTCCTTACTACTCTATGAACTGGCCCAGCAGCGCTCTCAAAGTTCCCCTAAGGATGGGGAAGGTAAGAAAAAAACTCATAATGAGCATGAAGGGTAGCAGAATATCCCACCCCAAAATATGACTGTAGGAGTCCAGGACACGCCATCCCAAAATATGCTCCTTTGGTATACTGATTATTTTGAGCCATAGACACTTGAAAAAACAGCAAATGCAGAGAGAAGCTTTCCGTGAACTCCCCCTTATCTGCCTAAAGACAGACTGTCCTAAAGGAACGCAATTGTCATACATCCTTTCCCCAGCAATTTCATCCACCAGGGAAGATCGACACTTATCACAGGAGAGGAAACTAGAAGTCGGCACCACACCTAGATAAACTGTGCCACAAACTATCACACCTCCCATCTCTTCTTCTAAAGGCCCACGCAGCTTTCCTAAAAGTCACTTACTCTTCTAAGAAGCCTACACTCCCTGCCCCCGCTTCCCTATTAAGATGATATTTAAGCCTGAATTTTAAAGCCACCTCTTTGAGTTACTCATTTTTCCCTGGGTGTCTCCCATGTATACATGAGGCATATATGTTAATAAACTTCTGTTTTTCTTCTGTTAATCGGTCTTCTTTTTACAGGGATCTCAGCTAAGAACTCACAGGGTAGAGGGAAAATTATTTTTCCTCCCCCACAAGCACCTAATATATGTGAAATATGCACTACAAATGCAATATCTTAATTTTCACTCCAACTGTGTAAGATAGGTGTTATTATCCCCATTTTATAGATTAAAAAAAGTGAGAGATGAAAGATGAAGGGATTGGCCCAAAGTCACACAACTAATAAAGTGTGAAGAGCTGGGATTCAACCCCAGGGCTGACGCAGTCTGTGCTGTTTCCATTAGTCCACGAGCCTAGTAAGTTTTCTTTCTGGTCAAATAAGCTGGACTATAACTCCTATAGTTCAAGGCATAATCTTGTTGGACTTTGAGAATCCCTCTGTATTGTCCACCTCTGATAAAGTTACGGGAGAAAGTAGTAAGAAGATTAACATTAGGAACTTACTGTCCCAAGGGAAATCAAGGGGATTCAATTGTAGGAATCCCAAATACTAACTTGAATAATGCATAATTGCTGAAATAAGAGAAATGTATAAATGCTCAAATTTATCATATACAAAAGTTATTATATATTTCAAAAAGATCATGTAATTTACTGCTACTCACCTTTCTGGAAAACATTCTGATATAGCACCAAGTAGTACTGTCTTTTAGAATAACTTGTGTGTACATATAAGCGACAAAACAAACTTGTGAGAAGTCATTCATATTATATATCATTTGTAATAGTTACGTGGTTGTTGGAAGAAAGCTCTCTTAATCAAGTACTATAATATCACCTTACCACATAGCACTTTAAATCATTTTCTAAGTGTTTTTAGACATATTTTCTCCCTTGGTGATCACAACAATGTTTAAGAATGCAGGACTAGTTTCTCAGTTTCACCAATGTAGAAACAGACACTAAGGGGCATGAAGTTAAGACTAACCTAACATTTTGTAACTCTCCCCAACGGATGTGATTTTCAAGGTTCTAGCACCATACTCTAGTATGTGGGATTTTATTTCTTCAGTAGTGGATTTAGAGTACACAGTTTTAAAAGCACTAATTAAGAACAAAAGAACTCTGTAAGCAAGCACTTTTTTCCGGTGAAGACTGTCAATTTAATGTTGCTGAAATTCCTCATGTGAAACAAATTTACCAAAACACATTATTTCAGCTTAACTAAATAAAAGAGTGATTTGAATTAGTAAAAATATTAAACTATGAAATTGCAATATTCTTAGATATTTCAAAAACTATTTCTAAGAACTACAGTAAGTAGTTAACGACATTAATTCACTCAACTAGAGGAAACTCTTTTGGGGAAAATGTTTTGAAACACTAAAGCATTCAAGGGTGTTTGAAACAGTTTGTTTTCATAATAAGCTTTAAACTGTCTCCTCGCAAAACTGCTGAGGAAGACCTTTCTTCATAGCACAAATGTAAACTTTAGTTTAGTGCCTGTCCAAATGATCATAAATTGAGAATTAATGACACCCAAACCAAGGAGATTTCACTTCAAATTACTGAAACAGTTAATTCATCCAATTTAATTTACAATTAGCTGTACAAAATTAAGTTTACAGCTACCACTCATTGAGCACTTACTATGCCCGGGCATTGTACTATGAAATTTATATTATTGAGCATAATTTAATTAAATGACATGCCAAATTTTTGGAATGGTTTCATGTCAAAGAGCTTTTCTTTAACTCTGAAACACTGTATTAATCCTGGTAAACATTTTAATGTTATAAACTCTACAGGATACCTAACTTGCATTGTTATAGCCGAATTTTGTAAATTCGCACATGTATAGTGTTAGAAATTCAACCCCAGGGCTGTAGATTCAGAATTGTGCTGATACCCACTATCTCTGAATAGAATTTTCAGTGTAACAAAGTGGTGAGGAAGATGGGCTTTGGAATTAAATAGAGTTGGGGTCAAACTGTAGCTCCACCAAGGCTATGTGACCACAGATAGGCAAGTTATCAAACCTCTGTGAGTTTCAGTGTCACACGTGTCAACTGCAGATAACGATTTAATGAGATAATGTACACACAGCATTAGCACAGAGAAGGCATTCAATCAATGACAGACGTTGACGTTAAAGGGTAAATGCAATATAATAGCAGAATAATCCTAGTTTTACGAAGTATTGTGCTATAGCTTATGTCCCTCCTTCTCTTCCCTTAATACTTCCCCATGGTGGCAAGACTCCTCAATTAGGAGTAATTAGGTATAGTAACTCTCTACTTGTCTGGTGGTCAAAGATTCTAGCAACTTCATCTTGCACATAGCTTCAGGCCCAGAATACCTAAATTGGCTGCCACACAGCTTCAGCATTAAAACCATGCACTTGTTCCAGAAGAAAGGCATTTAGACTCTCAGTCAGATCCTATTTTCTCTTCTTAGCACATACTTGCTAACAAACTTGGTTATCTGTCTTCTCAGAAAGGTAGGAAGGAGAGTGATGGCCTGGCACAATGGCAATGCTAAGAGGTAGGCTGGAAAAAATCAGATGCAGAATTGTACTGTTTACAGTACAATGAACGTTTGTAAAATGTCTTTGCATGATCAAAAAAAGTTTTCAGTTATAATCAATATCTTCACTTTAAGAAGGAGTAAAATGTATAAAGTTTTTTTAAAAATAAAACTAACGATTCCCCTCAGATAAATGGTTTTGAAAACAGTTTTGGTACAAAAAGCTTTAGCTGTTTAGAAAAGCAAAAATCATCTCACTTTGTTAAATAAATAAAGGCTAGAGAAAGGCAGGCTAGCTATAAAGGGAACTCACAGCAATCCACTTAAAACCCTGAGTTTACAGCAGACAACGCACTGAGACATGGAACAGCTTTGATATAATCTTGACATCAAGTAACTGGATTTCAACTTGTATTTTTTAAAACAATACATGCCTTGTAAACGTCACGGATACAAGTTGGCCTAAGTGAGTCCAGTAAGCTCTTTTCAAGTAGAGGTCTGTCTACAGTCAAATCACTCACAGATAGGATGTGGAGGTCTCAAATAGTTTCCCTCATCAAAATTATCATGACACTCCAGCCTTGAAAAGCAGACTGTAACACCGTGTTACAAAAGACAGTGCCACAGAATATCATTTAAGCAAGCATTAGAAGACAGGATTTAATTTCCACTACCACTATTAAGATGTCTAGTCTTGATCTCTTATACCCTTGATGGTTCTATGCTACAATTATTTTCCACCTATAAAATGGAAATAATGTATCTTATACTTCTAAAAGACTTTTTGTTAAGTAATTTTCTATTTATAGTATAATTGGTTTTACCAACACTAAAACAAGGAACAACATAAGCAAATTCAGTATTACTACAAAATCTTTCCCATTTCCAGAATTAAAAAGAGGCATACATAAATTTCTCAGTAAATCAAATCTATAGTTCTATAGGATTGCTTATTTGATATATAGGTTTATGCTTCATAGTTTATTCTTATGGTAAAAAAATTAATAAAAATTACAAGAAAACATAAATATAAAAGCAAAAAGGCAAGCATGCAAAATAAAACTAGCATGCAAGATAATTGTTCAGAATACACTCTGAATGGCAAACAAAATAGAACAGCTAGCAAATGATCACTTCTCTATGAGAAATATTATCAGATAAATAAACTGCATATACATAAAATAGAAAATCTGATAAGCTTTGAAAGATGTATATACCCATAAATCATCACCACAATCAAGATAGTGAACATATCCATCAACCCCGAAAGTTTCGTTTTACCCCTTGGGAAGCCCTCCTTCCCAGCCTTCCTTCTGCTCCCTCCCCTCTCACCTGGCAACCACCAATCAATTTTCTGTCATTATAGATTAGTTTGCATTTTCTAAGATTTTATATACTACATGGGATCCTATAGCATGTTCTCTTCTTTGTCTGGCTTCTTTCACTCAGCATAATTTTTTGAGATTCATCCATGTTGTACCAGGAGATTAATTTTTGTGAAAAAACTCTCTAGAAAAAGCATACCCTTCTCCTGAAAAAGTACTATCATTTTATAATTTGCTATATCAAGACTTATTGAGTTGGATCTCACTTGAGACGTCAAAATAAACCCTAAAAACAAAGCCAAACAATAAAAACCCCACAAATCCCAACTGGTTACTTGTTCATGGAAATAATTTGCTTTTTCGGATGACCTGGATTGGTGTCTAATCTGGTCTACAGCGCCTCATTGGATGTCCCAATTTAAATAATAGTGTTCAGCATCTTTGCTTTGTCTCAATTTGTGCCAAAAGCGTAACCCTCTTTCCTTTCTAGGTCGTAACTGAAGCCAAAAAATGTCATTGATCCATCAAAATCATCCTGTGTTTATTTCAGGTAATTTTTAAAGGGGAATTCCTTTTTGTTTTTAATATTTCTAAATAATGACTTTCAATAGAAATCTGGGATCAAGATGATAGGAGGTACTCCTACTACCCTAGATTATGGTCTCTTATCCATTCCACACTAAAAGGAGCAAAATCCTCTGAAGATATAGATAATTCCAGGTCGGAGACAGAAAAGTACAAGGTGAGTCCCAGAGCATCTTCTTGTGCCAAAAGCAAGAAAGCTTTTAAAAATTAATGGGGTCATGTTAAAAGCGCAGGGGCCACCTTGAAAGGGTCACTACTATTAATGATTTGAGCATCAAAAAGAATGATTATAATAGATTAAACACACTGAGTCAAATGAAATACACATAAAGAGAAAGTTGGAAAAATTAATCTCACCATTTGAAGCAGCTATTAAAGCAACCTTTTACTTGGAGAATTGGTAAAGGGAATGCGCCAAGTGTTTATTTTCTTTCCAGTAGGAACTGCATTCAAGAGAAACCAATAGCTGCAATTGAGGAGGGGAGAGCTCCACTTTACAGAATAATGCCGGCTAATAATGGTAAAGGAATGACAGAGTCCAAAAATTGTCATTCCACAACCACTAAAGCAATTGTTGATTTAGGCAAAGATTTTCAAATGATATTATAAACTGCTTATATGGTGCCAAAGTAACACCACAGAGATCACTTCCAGGTTGCAAAGGGGAAAACATAAGTGCACAATGGAGGGGCAAGGGCATCCCTCCCCTGATTCAGCGTTTAGACTTTGCATCACTACAGCCGGTCATCCAGGTGTTATACGTGTGTCCTGATGTGAAGCAGTATGAATTACATGACATTATCCATGACGTATTCTAGCCAAAAGAGCTAACTTGAATCCAGCCTTTTAAACTTACTTCCAGTTTACAGAAAATATAAGCACTAGAGGAGCAAGTTAAAATACCACCATGAAGATGCAACAGGACAAATCCAAAAGATGTGATATTCTGCAAAACAAATGGTGATGTCTCTTCAACAAGTCAGCGTCATGCAACAAAATGTGGGGGAGGGTGAGCTACGTTAAAAGAGACCAGGGGCAATGCACAGCCCTGTACTGGACCCTGGTTTGAACAAACCAGCTGAAACGTCAAGGACATTTTGGGGGCAACTGCAGAAATTTAAATAGGGTCTCTCAGATAAAATAAAAATGTATTGTGATGAAAAAATGTAAATCATTAACTAAAAAAAGGATTAGAAAGTACCAAGTACAATATATTATTTTGGTAAAAAATACCTAAATGCAAATATATGTGCCCAGAAAAATGTCTACAATGATAAACACTAATGTGTTAGGAGTGGTGGTTTCTGAGTAGTCACAATATGCTTTTATTATCTTATTTTTGGTTTTCTGCATTTTATAACTTTCTGCAATGCACATATTTTGCTTCTATAACAATAGAACTTAAATAATAGGAAGGCCATCTTCCAGCTTTTGGAGGCAACATGTCATAGTGGAAAATATTCTGGACAAGGACTTAAGACATCCGAATTCTAAATTTGGCTCTGTCAATACCATTGAGCAAATCATCCAAACTTTTTAGGTTAGGTTTAGTTTCTTCATCTGTTAAACTGGAATATCTCACCAGTAAGGATAAATAACATAATAGCTATGAAACATTTTTTTTTTCTGCTTTATCTCCCCAAACCCCCCCGTACACGGTTGTACATCTAGTTGCATGTCCTTCTAGTTGTGGGATGTGGGATGCCGCCTCAACGTGGTCCGACAAGCAGCGCCATGTCCGCGCCCAGGATCCGAACCCTGGGCCGCCGCAGCGGAATGCGCAAACTTAACCACTCGGCCACAGAGCTGGCCCCAGAAACATTTTATAAATTGTAAAGTATGATTGTGATATGTTATTATATTATTGTACAGACTGCAAAACTAGGAGTCAGCTAACCACTGTAACTCATACTCCTTCTAGACTTCTTTTTTTTTTAAGATTTTTTTTTTTTCCTTTTTCTCCCCAAAGCCCCCAGGTACACAGTTGTGTATTCTTAATTGTGGGTCCTTCTAGTTGTGGCATGTGAGACGCTGCTTCAGCGTGGTTTGATGAGCAGTGCCATGTCCGCACCCAGGATTCGAACCAACAAAACCCTGGGCCGCCTGCAGCAGAGTGCGTGAACTTAACCACTTAGCCACGGGGCCGGCCCCACTCCTTCAAGACTTCTGAATTACACTACTGAAGTGCTCAGATGTCTATCTGATAGACTGGTGGCTTAGGGTTGCATTATAGAACTTATGTTCCCCCAGCCCCCGATATCGAAGCCGTTTCCTAGATGGCATAACGTGGTGCATCACAACAATGCCATAAGAAACTTCTGAGGTAGAGAGCCAGCTGTTTGCTACCACTGGGACAGCCTATTGTTTTAGTTTTCCTCTGTAACATCCTCATAATGAATTCCCTTTTGTCAGGCCATCTACTGCTTGTAAGTTCCACAGTTGCTGCTGCTTCTGAATGCTAGTCTCTTCCCTTTTCATTCTGATTTCTTCTTTTCTCTTCTACTTCTCTTGGGGAAGTCTGGCTTTCATAACCATCACTAACGAGCGTGCTTTTTGTTTTTGTATCAGTGGCAGAGAAATCCCATTATGTTAGATTTAATCTCTGCATACTCCAACTTTGGTTGTTAGTGACCAGTGTTGAAGGCCTGGTCTTTAATTTCCAAGAGAGCTTGTTGCTTCTTTGCACACTAAGGTTTCCAGAAGGCAGGCCTCAGCTAGGTGAAATGTACATGTTTTTAACATGGTGACTGGTCAAAAGATAATCATGAATCACAGAAGAACTTTTCTATTTTTGTGATTTCAGCTTCTAACCCCCTAATCAAATCCTGTAAGTTATTCAAAGTAAACATCATTTTTATTGGTACCCAATGACAAAAGGACAGAAGTAATCAATTTGGCAAGACAGATGAACACATTTACAGTACCTTTTAAAGCTTCCGTTTCTATGTCTACTAAAGGCTTCCCCACATAGGCAATATCGTCTAGATTATAATACAGTTTTTTAATGACTCCATCATAACGACTAGTGATAGTAACAGAAGCTTTATCACTTTGAACTTCACAGATGCTATCAAACTGAGACACTGTATCTCCTTCTTTTACATACCTAAAAGAAAAAGACATAAGACACTTTTGCATGAACAATCATAAGTACAGATCATCCTAACAATGTAAATGCCACACTGAGTTAGATCAACATATATATATAGCCCAGCATTTAGTCCCAGATGGTGCAGGTAAGAATGTTCCAGAAGAAACTATAATGATTTTCAGAGTCTCTTTGATGTATTTCCAAGAAATACTAAAATTTTAAAAACCATTCATAGATCTATAACTCCAAAATTTAAACTTTTAAGGTTTTTGCCTCACCCATTTCTTGAATAAGTTCTAAAAGTGTACTTTAAAAGTGTTATTTCCTTTTACTGTCTTATATTAGAAAACTTTAAGGGATGCCTATTATTTCTAGAATTAAATTCAAAAATTGACATAAGAGAATACCATGAAAAGCTGTATGTCAAGAAAGTGGATAACCTAGAAGAAAAGGATGAATTCTTAGAATCATACAACCTCTCAAAAGTGAATCAAGAAGAAATAGAGAATCTGACTAGACCAATCACAAGCAAAGAGAATGAAACAGTAACCAAAAACCTCTCAGAACAAAAGTCCAGGGCCAGATCCAGTGGCCTAGTGGTTGAGTTTGGTACATTCCACTTTGGCAGCCTGGGTTTGGTTCCCGGGCACAAACCTACACCACTTGTCTGTCAGTGGCCATGCTGTGATGGTGGCTCACACACAAAATAGAGGAAGATTGGCAACAGATGTTAGCTCAGGGAGAATCTT